>NW_010541179.1:15742-30580 GCF_000687285.1 Phaethon lepturus | reverse complement strand
GCCGCCCGGGTGGCCCCCCCGGCGGCCCCCCGCGCTGCCCCCGCCGCGAGCAGGAGCACGTGCTGTCTGCGGGGCGGTGGTGGGATACGCGCTGCCATCACCACCTGAGGGGCTTGGAGGCAGGTGAGGGACGATGCTGCCCCAGGTTTCGGTTCCCTGGGCTTTCTGGCGGGTTTTCACTGCACCCACAAACTTTTCTAGCTCGAGCAGCCCCCAGGAGCAGGGTGTGTAGGCGTGACTTAGTGTTTGAACAGGTCAGGCTGTGTTGAGGTGGCTTGGAAGGGCCCTCATGCCCAGCTGTGGTTGTGGCTGATGGGGGACAGCTCTGGGCCACACAGGTTTGCTACGGGATCGCAGCCCTCCTGCCTTTCCCCGGGGACCCCCCACGGCCAGGACCCCCACCTTGGCCTGGAGCAGCCCACGTTTGGGTGCGGGGTGCAGCTCCCAGCTAACCGGCCCAAGCCACCCCGCCGCCAGCGCGGTGGGTGCAGGGGCTGAGCTGCCATCTCTCCCACGGCAAGCTGAGCGTCACCCAA
The DNA here is from genome assembly GCF_000687285.1 of Phaethon lepturus. NCBI lineage: Eukaryota > Metazoa > Chordata > Aves > Phaethontiformes > Phaethontidae > Phaethon > Phaethon lepturus. The sequence goes on along the minus strand of NW_010541179.1, from coordinate 30,044 downwards.
GTGGAGAAGCCCTCAGCAAGCCCAAGCGCTGCAAAACAGCTTTTTGACGCAGAGTGGATCTCTGGTGCTTACCCTCCTCAAAGCAACTTCTTTTCACTTACAGCATCTTGACCTAAAGACCAGGAGAAGATCAGGTGGAAATCACAGTGCTCCTCTGCTTCTGTAAAGCTCCTCATTGCCCGTTTCTTTCTTTGCTGACTTTCTCTGTTCCCATTATCTCATGATGGGGGAGTTTTTTGAATAAGTAGGTTTGGGAATGGCAAGGCCATGGAGATAAGAGCCGTCTCCTGCACGCAGAGATTCATTACCTCTCCCATGTAAGCCAGGAGAGAAGCGAGCCTGCTTTTCTTTTTCTTTTTGTTAATAAAAATCATTATGACACTGGGAATTTTTTTAAATCAAATTAAAGCACAGAAGGACTTGAGAAAGCGTGGGGGCTACGAACTAGTGCTGGAGCAAAAAGGACTCATTAAAATACAAATTATTTAGGAGAACAAACTGGAATGCCATTATACGAAGTGTCACCAACTCATTTTCATTTCACTGAGTCGGTCCTGGGGTTTGGCTGCACATGATAAATGAGTCCGTCCTACTCCTCCTTCTCCTGTTTTTTTTTTTAATATATGGGGGGAAAATATACAGTTACAATTTCAACCTGTTGAAAAAATCAGGTCCCGCTGGAGCAGAGTGAGCCAGATCTTTTGGGAGCATGTGGGGGGGCAAGGGTGCTCCCTGCCTGCCGGTATTTGGGGTGCAGCCGTGGAGAGCTGGAACCTCATGGGGCCAAATCCAGTCCTTCTTGGGTGAGTGGTCTGATCCCACAGCAGCGCCCGGGTCTTACACATCTCCCTGAACGTGAAATCTCGCGTCCCACCCATCTGCTTAAAACTGGGTGCCTGGATGAGCACTCGGGGTCCCTGTTGCTGAATTTGGGAGGGTGCTGCAATGGGGCGCCCGGACCAACGCCGACACAGCCCCTGCTTGCGCAGCAACACCTGATGCCAACGCGGTGCCAACCTGCCCGACGCGCCGGCTGAGTAAGGGTTTTAAGACAAGGAGCCTTTGTCCTCTGTGGTTATTTAATATTTTTTTTTTTCCCCCCCTCTTGTCTAAATAATTTGCTCTGGCTGCGCCGTTTCGGGCTCGGCTGCAGAGGGAGGATGTTCTGCTTCGTCAAGCGTTAATTGCAGCGGAGGAAAAACACGCTGGCCAAGCAGGGCGCTGGGGTGGGGGCGAGGAGGAAGGTGGGGGCGGAGGGAACATCTTTTTTGGAGGGATGGAGCGCTTGTGGTTGCGTTACACTCCTCGCCCCGAAGGCTGCTCCCCGATGCGGAGCCAGGGAGGAAGAGGAGGTGGGAAGCAGGCAAGGCAGCGGGCAGGCAAGGCAGCGGGCAGCGCGGGGCGTTCCCTGGCAGGGCTCTCGCCCACCGAGGACTTGGGTGCAAAGACCGGGTATTTAAAGGCACTCTCGGGAGCAGTGCCGCGGTGATCCTGCCTCCCCTTCCGTGCAGGGGCACGGCAGCAAAGTGCTCGAGGGCAGCCGCAGAGATTTGGGTGCTGCCGGTTTGGGCGCATCCTTTCTAATAAACCCAGGCGAGACAGGGTTTCCCTTCTCCCAAGTAACCAGCGACGGGGCGAGAGGAAACGGCCTCAAGTTGTGCCAGGGGAGGTTTACACTGGATATCAGGAAAAATTTACGGAGAGAGTGGTCAAGCATTGGCACAGGCTGCCCAGGGAGGTGGTGGAGTCACCATCACTGGAAGTGTTCAAAAAATGTGTGGACATGGCACTTCAGGACATGGTTTAGTGGGCATGGTGGTGTTGGGTTGATGGCTGGACTTGATGATCTTAAAGGTCTTTTCCAACCTTAATGATTCTGTGGTTCTGTGTGATTCTGTGACAGAAGAGGCAACCAAAATCTGTGGCTTTTTGGGGAGGTGGGGTCTTCCGCGAACTGCTGGCAGCTTGAGTGATGGGAGCGGCAACGAGGAAGACAGTCCTGGGTTCAAGGACTGCGGCTGGTCCCTGCCGTATCTTCTCAGTAGCATTCACAGCTGAGACCCCAAATTGTCTTTTTTGGATAAGCACCACTAAATTTTTACCTTACATCTGGACAGGCCGGTGAGGTGGCTGCAGCTTCCTTTGAAGAAGGCTCCACCATCGATATGGATCACGTCACCAAAACTGTGTCTGGTGGGGTTCAGTGATTTTAAGAGCAAATGGCTTTTTTTTTTTTTTTGTCCAAGTTGGAAACATTTTGTGATATCTAGCATTAGATAAGACTTTGATTTAATGCCTTATCTCTTGAATTCACCTTCAGCAATAACAGTGTATTCTAATCCTCTGCTCAGGTGCTGATGGATGGGGCCTGTTTGGGTTAAACATCTGGGATGTGAATTGTTGACCGCTTTCTGTCCCTAAAGCAAGAGCAGTTGAAGGAGCCCTTGAGGAACGTTGTGAGCAGCAGGTTCTCCATCAGTGGTTAGTGGCAAAGTCAAATGGAAACATGAAGCCAGGGGAGTGCGGTGCCCTTAGCCAGACTCGATCTCTGAAGGTTTAGACACATGCAGTGGTAGGAAGCCCTCTGCAAATCCTGGCATATTGAAAAAAATAGGTTGGAGGCTAAACCCACTTAACTTGAGTGGAGGACAAAAAGACATGAGGACGAAAAAATTCTTGCTTTTCTATAAGGCTTTTTCTCAGAGACCGTTGTCCACTTCCACTAGGTTGGTGCATCTGGAGCTGTGCAAGCCTTTAGGCTTGGCTCAGGCTGGGATTAGGTGCCTGGGGGAGTCCTCGCTGGGAGGTGCCACAGAGTCAGTCCTGTGTGAGACCCTCCTCCCCATCTGTCCATGCTGCACCAGGGACCCGTGCTCTCCCCCTGCGCCGAGGGCTGGGAGAGCAGGGACGGAACAGCAGCTGCAGGGACTTCCTCGAGGTCTCATGAGGTTGCCTAACCTTCCTGTGCCTGGTGTGGTCATGAGATTGCTCAGGGCTTTCTTGGCTCTCGAGATAGAGAGGATTCCCCTCATCTTTGGTGTGATGGAGCAGGTTTGGTCCCTTCCAAGGCAGCTGCAGCTGCAGCAGAAAGAAGGGCAGATACCAAACTGCCCGTCTGGACCCAGGAGAAGACACAAATGAAGGTTGTGCAGGGAGCCCTGCTCCTGTGACCTGGGCTTGGTGTGTCCAAATCACTAAGGGACCTGTTCCTTGCCCCTGCGGTGCCCTGAAGACCAAAGACATGGACCTACCCTTGGGATTTGAGAGTGAGGAGCACACACCAGCCGATGGGCCTGCACCCTCCTCTCCCCTGCAGGACCCTCTTCTGCTCTGCACCTGGAGAAAATTCAGTGTCCCATGAGTTTGCTGAGCCCCACATCTCATCTCCAGGGTTCACCCAAGCAAGGGATGGACGCTGGCTGGCCATGCCCAGGAGGAGCAGCTCTTCCCACACCACCACCTGCCACAGTGTCACCTCCCAGTTTCCACATCGGTTCTGAGCATCCCACCTGTGCTTTCGCACTGACTCTCACCTTCTTCTCATCCTCTGAGGGGGTGTGATGACCCCAGCCAGATGCTTGGCTGCCATCATCTCCGCTCTGCTCAGATGGCTTGGCCTCTCCTATTTGTGTAGCACATAGCTGATTTATCAGCAGCGATGTTGTATTTGCTTCCAGATAAGAAAACGCTGAATATTGGGGCTGGGATTGTGCCTTGTGGAATCCCCCGGGACAGTCCGACTCCCCTCTGACAGCTGTTTGTTGAGATCAGCTCCGAATGAGTGCTTTTTTCTTATAATGCAGCGCTCATTTTTTAATCAGCATGCCACGTCGTAGTATCAAACGCCATACAAAAGCCTATGTATATTATCTCTAAGCAATTATCTTTATTAACCAAACTTGTAATCTCCTCAAAGAGCAAAATCGGCTCTGTTTGACGTGATGTGTTTGCTGCGGAACCTCTCTGACGAGCATTAACTATATTCCTGTCCTTTAATTCCTCTTCTGGATGACTCTCAGGAGGATTCCCATTATTTTACCCGTGACTGATGGCAGACAAGCCAACCTGTTCATCGGGCCATCCCGCTTGTCCCTTTTGCAGATCAGTGCAGCATTAGCATGCTTCCAGCCGTCTGGATCTTCCTCGGTATTCCAAGATTTATTAAAAATTAACACCAGCAGGCCAGAGAGCTTCTCAGCCAGCTGTTGGAAGACTCTTGGGAGCAAGTTACCCAGGCCTGCTGATTTAAAATTGTTTATCGCCAGTAGATGCTGTTTAACAACCTCCTTGGTTACTAATGGACTGGAAAGTACTTCATCCTCCTCATGTGATACAAGCATCTCATCCTGCTTCTTTCCAAATGCGGAGCAGAAATATTGATTGAACGCTTCTGCCTTTTCTGCATCATTACTTTTCTCCCCGTCTGAGGCCGCGCTACTGATTTATACAAAGGCATTATAATATTTCCAGGATTATTCGCCGTCCCTTTCCATATGCAGCTGAACATCTCGTTAGCTTTGCAGCTGCGGCTGGGCACAGAGCAGAGGTCTCCGCTGCTCCGTCTCCGTGGCTGGGAGGTCCCTTCCTTGGTTTGACACAGTTTAGGACCGTGGAAGGTGCCTGAGGAGCGGAAATTCCTCTCCCTGCCCTACATCGCTTTGCCTTTATTAAGGAGGAGTTACTAATTTGCTGTGCTGTTGCCCATCCGTTTGGGTTGGGCCACCTCCGAGAGCTGCAAAACCATCGGACCCCCCAGCACTTCCACAAAGGATGAAATTTGCCCCCCAAACCTTCAGGTTTTTTTAAGTCATGACATTCTACATCTTAACACATCTGTTAACCCCCGTGTTGCCATGCTAATTTTGGGCTAGTCATCCCTGGATGTTCAAGCCCTCATCTCGCCATAGCGGTTTGTGACTCCTTGCTCTCTCCCCCGACCTGGAGGAGAGCTGCTCGCGCTTCCTCCCGTCTTAGCTTTGCCCTTTTCCTTTCCTCCCGTTTCCCCAGCTCCCTCCTGCTCAGGGTTTCTTAAAGAATAAATCCCAGGGCCTGGGGCAGGGAGGGAAATGCACTTGATGCTGGGGCAGAGCCCGGGACTGGTGTTACCCTACGGGTGAGATAGGGGTGGTGGGTGCCCTGTGGACCGGGCAGCAGCCTTATTGCCATCCACAGCCCATGTTCACCAATCTCTCTCCACTGGCCGTTCCGCTCGCACCTTCGAGCAGCTCTGCGAGACGAGGACAACATGAGTTTCCCATGCCCCGGTTGTCCTGGCCGAGCCAGAAATTGAGGGTTTTTTTGCAGCGATGCTCTTATCCTTTTCGTTGCTGCTGATTCAGCAAGGTGGGAGGCGACGAGGGAGCTCTGACCTGCAATTACAGCACATGGTCTGGGGCAGCGCCCGAGGGTGCCCAGGTGATGGGACGGCCCATCCACAGCATGGGGATGTGGGGCTGGGGGTGTTAATATTTTTGGCTGATTTTAGTTTCTTCTTGTGTTGTCCCCGTTCATAGTGCTCCCTTTAGCGAGCGTGTCGCAGGACCACAGGTATCTGTTTTCATTCAATCTCTACTGAAGAGTTTATCATATAAATACCTTTTCTCCCACTATGAGTCCAATCTCATGCTCTTCAAAGGGCAATCCAGTTACACGTGGTGGGCTCGAGCTAGGAGATAGGAGGATCGTGTTTGGGGTTTGGTGGGGTTTTTTGCCTGGGTTTGCTGTATTTTGCTTTTTTCTTGGTCGAGTCTAAGAAAAGTGGTGTCTGGTGGTGAAGTCTGGGAGCACGGAGGGTGGGCATGGGTGTGTTTTGTTGCCCCATGTTGTCCTTAAGGCAGGCTCCAGCCCGTTCAGGCTGGGAGGAGGTGGGCAGGTGGCCTCTTTCTTTCTCATCCTTAGGAGAGATGGGGCTGTGCCAGCTCCTCCCGAGCATCGCTCGCTGCTGGGCATTTCCCCCTCCAGCTTTCCCCAGCATGGGGAGAGGAGAAGCTTAGGGCCGAGGAGACCCAGTGGTACAGAGACACCACAGGGTCCAGCTTCTAATCTCTGCAAGCCTCCACCCATCTATCCATGGCTTTTTTCCTGAGCAATCTCCACCCCTGGTCCAGCTCTCAGTAGCCACATCGGCTGCCGGCAGAGGTGTGTAGCCCAGCAGTGAGATGCTGCGGAAGGGAGATACTCAACAGCTCTCATCCTTGCTCATGGGATCGTAGCCTTCTCTTTGGGAAGAGAGCCAAGCTCTTTTCTGCAGCAGAAAAAGGCTTGGTGTGATGAGATGCTCAGAAACTAGAGCTATACACAGCCAGGCCAAAAAAGAAAAAAAGAAAACGATGCAAATTTTTTTATACTGAGACTAACAAACCACTAGAAACACCTGCCAAGGATCAAGGCAAGACCCCCTTGATTTGAAATCTTTCAGCCAAGATTGCCTCTGCTTCTAAAGGCTGGAGGGCAAGCTGGAACGAGGGCCTCGCTGCAGAAATTACGGGGTGAAGCATTTTATTTTGGGTGAAGCTGGAGGTCATAATACATGATCATAACGGTCCCTGTTGCTTGAAAATACCGGTACGACATAAACCTGTGTTTTGTAGCCTAAATTTCCTATGAAGTGTGGTCTGAAATCCATGCACAGAGTTAGCATGGATGTTAAAAACTTGAATAACGGAGGGAATATTAGGAAGAATAGGCAAAAAATGTTCCGCTGTGAAGTTTGGGACAGCAAGGGCTGAGGATGCTTGGGGGGCAAAGCTGTGGGCTGCGAAGGAAAATACTCTTGCACCCACTAAAGGGCGATTGCTCGGCTGTGTTCAGTATTGTGTGCAGCTCGTGTCCTCCCTCCCGAGCGTGGCGTGAAAGCGGAGGAAATAAAAGCTTGGCTTTTGCTAAGGAAAAGAATGACCCGTCATGTCAATTCTTCTGCGGGAACAGCTGAATTCAGTGTTTTCCTTTCTCGCTCCGTCCTGCTGCAACGCCTCGCTGTGCGGCTGGGCAGGCTGGCGAGCAGATAATGAATCTGCCGAAATGTGGGTACTGCTGTAGCCGCGACCGTTACACCTAAGGGTCCTGTGAGCTTTCCCATCTAAGGGGGCATTTTTCAGAAGGTTGCGGTCGTGACATAAACAATCTCATTTCATATGAAATCTCAGCTGGCGAAGTCCTCAGCCTGGGAGTGTTTTTTAAATACATTGTCAGGCAGGTAAATCAGGTCAGCTGCATTTTATTTTTCAGCAAAGAGAAGTAAAATGGTTCGTTTGCCTCTCACTATTGCTGCCATGTTCTTCAAGAAGCTGTGGCCCGATCCGCAGCTTTTGAAAGCAAACGAGATTGTTTCCATCTACATCAGGGTTATTGATGCTAAATTTCTTATTCCTGGATAAGGGTGACTTTCTGGATTGTGAAAATGAAAGCCAGTGGTCCGGACAGGGGGTTATCAACACTCAGAGGCTGGCACGCTGGTTACGACGGGCAATGTGCTTGGTCATCCTCAGCTCATCCACGGGTGGGATGGTACGAGCAGACCCAGCGAGGAGTTGTGGTTCATTTTGTGCGAGAGCAAAGAAAAAAATAATCTGTAGAGAAATTACGGGGTAGGAAAGGCGTTACAAAAGTTGCGTGTGGCAGTTGCACTGGGGCCATGAGTTGTGCAAGGAGGTTTCAAGTGACTGCAGTGGAAGCCAGGCTGAAACCTGCAGCCATCATTAGAGTCCGGGTCATTGCAGATGCTTTCCACCACGTCCCTTTCATCCCCCAGCAGGTTGTATTTGTGTCACTTTTAGGTTTTTTACCACACATCTCAAGTTTGCTCTGGGGTGCCTGGAAGGCTTTTTGGCATTGGGGTGGTGACAACGTGTAAAGTAGATGTTCAGAAGTTCCAGGTGGTCTGGAACTACCCGGAGGTCTTCATCTCGCCCAGCTGCTCTGGGGTGGGAGAGGTACCTCCAGTAAAACACTACGCCAACCCCTCAAGCTCTGCAAAGTGGCTCTTCAATCCACATCTTGCCTTTTTTTATTAACATCCGTTTGTGTTTAAGGTTCATCCTACGACTATTTATTTTTAGTAGCCCTAACCCAGTCCCAGCCCTGCATAAACACAAGCTGAAGCACACTCAAAAATCTTTCCCGGTGAAGAGGAAGGGAGGACTGAAGCATTAAAACCAAGCAAAGTGACCTGGCTATTGCCTTCAGGCATATGTCATCTAACCAAGTAATCAAGCGATACGTCAAGTATTAATATAGGCATGGGTTCAAGGAGGAAGAGGTGCGTGCACTCCGTTTGCAGCGCATGCCCTGGGGAGCAGGAGCCGGTGTCCTTCCCTCCTCACTGGTGGCTTCAGGGATGAGATGAGGTTCCTGGCCCCTGATCTTCAGCGGTGGGAATGGCTGTTAACTCAGATGCGCTGGCTACAGCTTCGTTTCGGGAGATGGAGGAGGATTTCACAGAATCACAGAATCATTAAGGTTGGAAAAGACCTTTAAGATCATCAAGTCCAACCACCAACCCAACACCCCCATGCCCACTAAACCACATCCTGAAGTTCCGCATCCACATGTTTGTTGAACACTTCCAGTGATGGTGCCTCCACCCCCTCCCTGGGCAGCCTGTGCCAGTGCCTGATCACTCAGTAAAGAAATTTTTCCTAATATCTAGTCTAAACCTCCCGTGGCACAACTTGAGGCATAATTTTATGCCTTTAGCCCTGCAGCACCTCTCTGATGCCATGCCACCAAGCCTTCCATGTCCTAATCTGTTGCCCTTGGAGATGATCTTTCTCTCCCACTGAGAAAGAGATTGCACAGGCAGCGGCTCTGCCCGGCTTTGTCTTCTTTCATTAGACTAAGAATAAGACCCGGTGGGGAAAGGTAAATGTTTTCCCAGCAAAATACAGGTTTAATTCAAAGTTTGTGCAGAAGTTTTGCCACGTTCTTGCTAATGTGGGATTGTTCTCATTCCCTTGTGGCACCATGAAGCTGCAAGAAGGACTGGGAGCTGTGGATTAAGAAGGACGGGGAGCTGTAGGGCCAGCTTCACCTAGATGTGACTGCATTTCCAGAGCTGGTACCAGTCTGCTGGAGCAGATATACTGGGGGAAGATGGGAGGTCAGGGTGCAGCTCTTCCTCTGAGAGCTTCCCAGTGACACCTTATGATGTAGCAAAATCCCATCTCATATAGCTACACGAACATATGTACATATACACACCGTGTATGTATCTGTACACTACACCCTGTACACCCATACAATATCGTCTTGGCTACATTCCAGCCCTGTTCCTCCATAGAAATCAAACTGTGTTTTCATTTCTCAAGGAGATCTCTGGGTAGCATAAATGACCCTATTTCCACTGAAGACATTGGAACCTCATTGAGTTCCACCATCCACGTTAGGCAAAGCACTGGAGATCCCTTAGGATCGATCTGGATTATGACCATTAAGGTTTCAAATGTGAAACCACTGGGACTCCAGATAGATTGTTTTAGCAAAGCACTTAATTGACATTGATTTTCACTGATTTGCTTTAGAGCTTTAATTTTTTTGGGTGGGAATGCTGTGACAGCAGCTTTGCATGTACACGTAGCCTGGACCAGCAAATCCGCCTGGTCCATGGTGAGGGGTAGCTTGTAATTCAGCCTCTTGCTGGAAACCACTTCTTGTCTGCAGAGCAGGGGTTTACTAGCAAGGAAACCCCTTTCATGAGGCACCCATTCACCCTTTCCCAGTGTCCACAATTACCTTTTAAAGATGAGAAACCAGCAGCTCTGACCCAAGCCATGAGCACAGAGACCTTCTTAAACCAGATGGGTTGTTTCCCCATCCTCCTTCCTCCTGACCTGGTGGTACCCCAGCGATGAGGGTGTGCGTCAGGGTTGTGGGCTGACATCTCTTTATTCCAGTTCCTTTATCACCTTTAAAATAAGGCCAACATTTGGAAGCACTTAGGCGAGGCTTAACTTTATTGCCTGGAGAGCCGTGTTGAAGTTAATGGCGATACGCACCACAGCAAATGGAAACACGTGCGGGTGTGTGGGATAGACACCTTGGAAGAAACCTCATCGGGCTTCTCCAAGTTTCCCATTTGCAAGCACTTTCGGTGAGATTGGGGGCGGCAGGGAAATATGTTGCTGGGTTTTATTTCTTACCAAAATTAACCTGCAAAAAAATCGTCTTTTTTTTAGCAGCAGGTTTGGGCAGTAAAATGGGGATGCTTGAGGAAGAAAATTATTTTCCTTTGAAAAAATGTGACTGCTGTAGCAAATCTTGCTGCAGAAAATAGGCTGCCCAGGGAGGTGGCGGAGTCACCATCACTGGAGGTGTTCAAAAAATGTGTGGACGTGGCACTTCGGGACGTGGTTTAGTGGGCATGGGGGTGTTGCGTTGATGGTTGGACTCGATGATCTTAAAGGTCTTTTCCAACCTTAATGATTCTGTGATTCTGTGAAAATACCTTCCTCTGGCTCTCAGAGAGCTGGATTCACTGAGGTTATTTATTGGACTCCAACTAGCCAAAGTTTAAAACCAGTCTGAAAAACTCAGATTCAAAAGGAAAAATTGCCAAAATTCACAAAACACTTGTGCCAGTTTATTCCTAAAAAAAAAAAAGCTGCAGAAAGCAAGACTGTGTCAAATTAATTTTGTCCATGAAAATCTTTACATTTGTTGACAGTTTATTCTTCTGATGGGACAGGCGTCCTTTAAGTACCCTTTCTTCTGGAAAGCTTTCAATTCAATATACCTGTAATTAGAGCTTTCCGGACCTGGGATAAACGATCATTACAACCTTTTCTATTATTTTTTTTACTAGGTGTTTCCTGTTGTGCTTGTGAACCGAGGTGGGGTCTGGCACAACCCTTTCTTGTCTTCTTTCTCCCGTTATTCTTTTTTCACACCCTGTGAGGACTGCTTTAGCCTCTCTTCCTTTGTAGTCTAGGAAACCCATTTACCCCTCTGCTAACGGCGATCAAAAACTGGGAACCAATTTGACATGGAAAATGGGAAATGATTTCCAGGGTTCAGTGGGGACCTATTGGTCTGCAGTGGTTTTGGACTCAAAAGTAATCGCTGAGATGTTTTATTTGTCACTGTCCCCCCTCAGGTATTCTTCTGTATGAAAACGCTGGGTTTGGCTTTCAGGAATTTGGGGACATTTTTAATCATAGAATCACTTAGATGGGAAAAGGCCCTTAAGATCATCGTGTCCAACTGTTAACCTAACACTGCCAAGTCCACCGCTGAACCATGTCCCATAAGCACCACGTCTACACGTCTTTTAAATACCTCCAAGGATGGTGACGCCACCACTTCCCTGGGCAGCCTTCCAGTGCTTGACAACCCTTTTGGTGAAGAATTTTTTCCTAATATCCAGTCTAAAGCTCCACAGTGCAGTTTGAGGCCGTTTCCTCTTGTTCTGTCACTTGTGACTTGGAAGAAGAGACCAACACCCACCTCACCACAACACCCCTTTCAGGTAGTTGTAGAGAGCAATAAGGTCTCCCCTCAGCCTCCTCTTCTTCAGACTGAACACACCCAGCTCCCTCAGCTGTTCATCACAGGACTTGTTCTCCAGACCCTTCACCAGCTTCATTGCTCTTCTTTGGACACACTCCAGCACCTCAGTGGTGTTGGGGACATTTCCCTAAAACCATCTTGGGAAACAGCACGATGAGCAATGCATTTCGTTAGCATGGGATGGAAGTAATTGTTTCTTTAACAGGTTGGCTTTGGTGGATTGATGGGAGCAAGCCGTTTTGATGGGGAAAAAAAAAGCAGTTTTTGTGGGAAATGAAGAGTCACTTGGTTTTGTGCTTGGGGTGCAGGTGGGTGGTTGAATGGGTGCTTCCATTCCATGGAGGAGGCAGGCTGTGGGAGTACCAGGAAAAGCAGTGGGTGGCAATTGGTGTTCCTCTCCATGCTGGCTTGGCAGTCGCTGGATGCTGCCCAAGTTTTGCTTTACCCTTATCTGGGGCCAGACATATTGTTCACACCGACTTCATTTACTGATTTACCCAGACACTCCTTAGAAACCAAGTAGTCAGAGGAATTGCAGATAGTGCTTTGGGTGTGGGGATGGAAGCAGGATTTTTTTTTTTCCTACAGACCAAGAAAGCGTGTAATAAAAGTTTCAGAAGTAACCATGCTCTAAGCACGGAGCTCTTCCAAGCTGTGTCTGGGAGTGCCAGGTTGCCCCAGGCTATCTTACACTTGATTTTGCCTCATGCTTCAGAAAGACTTTCCTTGTATAAACAATCTTGGTTATGATTTGGGGTTTTTTTAATGTGCTTCTTTAAAGGAAAACCAGCAGAAAGGCATGTAACATGGAACTCGGTGTCCAGCTGCTCTTATCGGGTTTATTGTGTTAACAAAAAATCTGTATTTCCTCATTGTCATAATACCTGTGCCAGAAAGGAGCTAGTATTTTATTAAATGCAGTGTTTAACTTAATACTCTGAGATGTGCCTGCTTAATTTGGGGCAGATTCTCAAGAATGAGCTGATCCTTGGTGCACCCAACGAGGAGAAGAGGAGGGACCTGTTATTCATCACTCAACACGATGGCCAACCCTTTGGGGTTGCGCACATGCTGGCAAGCTGGGCTTAGCCAGGTTAGGCTGCTCGTGGCAGCAGAGGTGACATGCTCTGCTAAGCCGGGCTCCGGCAGGGTGACCCATCTCCTGGGGACGTCCTCGTGGACAGGGACTGCAAGAGCTGGATGTGGGATGGGGTCATTGGCCGCATGGGTGCAGCTGAGGTGGCCGGGACGTGTCTTCCAAATCTGGGTGCTGGGGGGGCTTTGAAGCCCCGTGCTGGGCACTTGGGAAGTCACTCGTTCCTTGGATTGGGCAGCCAGTCATCACCCAGACAACACGGCGACTGGGGACTCGGGTAAGCGAACCCCACTTTGAAGACATCTTGCCTCCATCTTTGTGCTTGCTTGGGTCATTCATGCGCAAAACCTGATTTTTGTGGTTAAATTATACCCAGTTCTTTTTGAAAGAAAAGGTTTTCATCCCTCCCAGGTTTACCTTGTCTCAGTCAAACAACGGATGCACTGTTTGCAGAGGAACGGGAGCAGATTGGTAAGGAAGTCTCCCAAGGTGTCACCAACTGAGCCAGGTCCTCTGCGGGTGCAAACCAGCACATGGTCAGGGTTCACCATTTACACCAGGGGAAGGCTTGGCCCACTGACTAGAAAAGAAAAAAAAATGCGATAAATCTGCTTGAAGAAAAATGAAATTAAAAAAAAAAAAAAAATAACACAACCACCCCTCAAGATTTTCTTTCCAAAGAACTTCGTGTGCTTTTTCAAAAAGGAAACATGAAAAGATCCCCGTAAAATTGGTCGATGTCCCACGTGTTGTTCAGACCTTAATAGTACAGGTGGACGAGGAGGGCTCCGTGCCAAATACTTTTGGTTTGGAGGGAGTGGTGGGAGTGAATTCTCCTAACCGCTCCTAGAAAGGCTTAACTTTCCGCACACAAATCAATGACAGTCTCCGCTCGGCTGCAGACGCCCGGGGAGCGACGCTGCCGGCTTCCCCCGTTTTTTTCCCCGGGCAGCCGAGGCAGGCGAGGGGAGGACGAGGGTCGGCACCCGGAGCGGGAAGGTAGGTCGGATGCTCTGTTTCCAGCTCCCGAAATACATGATTCCCCCCCCCCGCCCCGCTTTTAGGGCTTTTGCGGTTTATCGAGGGGAGGGGAAGGCGCTTGAATTTCATGCTCGGAGGCTAATCGTGTTCGTGTTGGAAATCTTCGGCGCGTCGTAGCGATCCTCTGTACTAATCTGTCGCCGTTTACATGCGTTTTTAATTGCTGTTTGAACTCAAACCTGCGATTCTCTTTCTGATTTCCTTGCTTGTTATCTTGAATCTCTACCAAGCCCAGAGATTTTGGCTGCGTGTCAACACCTGTATGATACAACCTCTCGATTTGCGAGGTTTTGGGCTGTTTTTTTGTAAGTCCGGCTTAGTTATTTGTTTGTTTTAAATAGGAAATATCAGTGCGAAGATGTGTCTAATAACATCTCCCGCTGGGATGGCAGAAGGGCTCTAATGAGGCAGATTATTAATATTTATAATAGAACAGAATAGATACTATTTATTTTTGTGTTATATTATATTATATATTTTGAATATTTGTTAATATTTGTTTTAAAGTCTTTTTTGTTTCGGTTGTTCTTTGCAGAAAACTTGCCAAAAAAAAACCAACCCCAACCCTCCTCTTAAATAGTTAAAACGTCTCAGCAGATTTAATGCTGGCAGAGAAATTGCGATTAAAGACAGGCTGGGAAGTGGGGCTGGGGGAAAAACTGC
>NW_010541179.1:9187-15651 GCF_000687285.1 Phaethon lepturus | reverse complement strand
TAAGCCCGGCTCAAGCCGCCCTGCTCCGCGCTGCCCGTGCCGCGAGCGGCGATGGTGTGGGGAAGTCGGAGGTGCTTTATTTGGAGACCCGTGGCCTGGAGTTTGGTTTAAATCTCCGTCTATCTCAGGAACCTTCTGCTTCTTTAATAGCAAATGGGATGCAGCAGGACGCTATGTTATACCCACTTAAGCTTTCATATTTTTAACAGCTCCTTCTTGAGACGAAATGCTATTTCAGCGGCACAAACCCCCTCTTCCAGCTCCCCCGACCCCGCGTAGATCATTCCCAGAGCCGCGCCGCCGTTTAGAACAACAGCCGTGGTTTTGTTTAAGGTTGGGCTGAACAAAAACAGGAGGGGAGGAATGTGCTCAGCAGAGGAGGAACCGGCGCTCGGCCATCCCGGCGTTGCTTTCCGGAGCGTGTCGGGTGTACGGCAACGCTCGGCGCTGTCGTGCGGGGCCCCGCAGCTTGTTCTGTCCTCAAAAAGGGGATGTGGCAGCTGCCTTCCAGTTCACCCAGGTACAATATTTGGAGGAATGAGACCGAGTGGGACTCTCCTCTCCTTTCTGCTCGGTGGAAGCGGGACCGGGTGGGGGTTTTCCCCTCCTGGGAGGATTTGGAGGTTGGGAGCAGCAAAGGCAGCCGGGTCTGTCCGCGTGCCGGTGGCTGGCAGCGGATGCGGTGGGCACGGGCAGCCCTTGCTGCCCTCAGCGTCTCCAACGCCCCACACCAGAGCGCAAACCTTTGGCAGGCTTCTCGGCGGCTGCCCCGGTGCCTCCACCGCGGGACAGCCCAGCAGGTAACTCCTGGAGAGGTAGACGAGATGCTTCGCCGTCTCTCCCGGGTCTTCCGATGCCTTCCGTCACTCCCAGCACTGCAAAAAGGATATTTCAAACCCCTGCTCCGGAGCAGGCGGGATTTAATACCTACTTTACGCTTGTGCTTGACACCGTTTTACTTCAGGTGCCGGGCAACGAGGAGGCAGACCCGGCGTGTTTGAGCACTGAGCAAGCATTAGCTGTACAAACCTGGGATTTTCCAGTGAGCCCGGGGCTGCCCGGCACCTAACTCCCTTGGTCTCCTTTGAAATTCCTCCTCTAATTAATAAATAAGTGGCAAGTTTCACTGACATAATTTCAGAGCTATTGCTTTTAATTAAGTAGCAAGCTATTAAAATAGTTTCAAAACACTCAAGTCTTCCCTCCCCAGCCTGTAGTCCTGGTCTTATTCCTATTAAGTGTCGCCGGTGGAGTGGTTTGATGAATTTGGAAGTCGTTAGGAAAGGTGAAGGATCTCACACCGCATCGAAACGGGGCGTGCGTGGACGGGGCAGCGACAGGGGGCTCATCCCTGCCCCTGCCCTCTCCCCAAGGACGGGGACGGGAAGGCAGCGTCACGCCAAGTCCCAACAACGCGGGGCTGCGTGGGCATGTGTGTACATATAATGTATGTATTTATGTATAAATACATAAAATATATATTCTGTTTAATACCTATACATTTACCTTTGTATAATGAATATATATTACACACTATTACATTAGTATATGATGGTGCAGAAGGGGCAGCCGGCACCCAGCGACGCCACGCTGCGGGTCGGGTCAGCGAGGTAGCTGCACGCTTTATTTTCCTTTGGCCGAGAGCTTTAGCCATGAATAGAGGGAGGGGATCCGGGGCTGGGATGCCTCTGCCAAGAATGATTTGGAGGCCTCTTTATATTAGTCAGAGCTTTTTTATTCCTTACTGGAAGCCAGCGAGGAGCCGTGCGCCCGATGGCAACGTTGCTCACAGGTCTGCATAATTTTCAAGTATCGCTCACGGGAGCAGCTTGCCTTAATTATAGATTTGTTTCTCGCTGCTGTTGGATTGCTTTGTTCCTCATCCCTCAGAAAGATGTCCTTGCCCCTAAGGAATGGATGCGTGGTGGTCGTGAGTGCTTTTTGGGGGGGGGGGAAGGATGCCACATCCCAGCTGGTGGTTTTGCAAGGGGCTCGATGTGCTTGGCAGATGCAGAGGAAGAGGAGGAAGAGGAGGGGATGACGGATCCATGCCAATACCATGACAGCCCTGCGCCACCTCCACATGGGTCTGGGCAGCCACGCGGATGTTGGGACCATCGAATGACTTCCACCTCGTGGGTGGAAGGCAGCAGCGCGGCGTCGCGGTCCCCCACCCTGCCCTGCCTCTAGCAGGGAACCAGTTTGGGAAGTGCCTCCGTGTTGCCCGCGGATGAGCCAGCCCAAGAGGAGGTAGGAGACCACTTTGGATTGAGATCCTGGCACCGCTGGGAGGAGGCAGGGTGGAGGGATGGAGACCAGCCAGCTTCCTAGCTATGCAAACAACCCACACCCATGTTCAGTGTTTATCCCTGCCAAGCCCGTCACCATGGTATCTGGGCACCTTTTGCCAAGGTGAGTTGAAGCTGATGGAGCAGATCCTCTGCCAAACCCTAGGCTCTCTAGGCATGTGTCTGGGAGGTCTCCTAGATCAGCTCCATCTTCCAGAGTTAATCCTGCTGGGATAATCCCAGTCCTTTTGCTGCTGCCTTTGGACCCCCTGCTGCTGCCTGCCCCGTCCCTGGCCGGCCTCTGTCTGCCATGAGCTCATGGGCTCCTCAAAGCAGGTCCATCCTCACCTCTCCGTGGGGTTTCCTTACGCCGTGTCGCACTGTGGTGCCAGACAGGCAGCCGGAGAGGTGGCTTCACAGCCCCCTGTGCTGGGACTGCTGCCTTGGTGCAAAATTTGAGCCCTTCTCTCCTACGTGGCTGTGCCTCTGGGCTGCTGGGGAGTGATCCAGAGGTTGGTGGTGCCTTCAGGAACACGTAGGGTCTGGGCGCATCATTGGGTGACCAGGCGGTGATCTGTCATGTTCTCCTTGCTGTTCATGTTCTCTATCACTGTTCTGTGGTTTGGAGCAAGTTGCTCCATCTGCTACCAGCAAAATGGAGGTGAGAAGGTTTGATGGCTTCCCAAGAGGAGAGGAGAGGAGAGGAGAGGAGCTGGAAAAAGAAAACAGCAAAGAGGAAAGAAAAGCAAAAGCAGATTTTTTCTGCAGGGTATTTAGCTGGGGAAAAAAAAAGAACTTTTATTATCAATGTTGAGCAATTTCAAAATGGGAAATTTCCCCTCCTGCCCTACCAGCAAGTCATTGCCCTGCCTGCTCGCTGGTGGTGTGCGAGAGGAGATGAATCACATCGGCTCATCCCCATCTCCTGACTCCCGTGTCCCTTCCAAACCTTCTCCCCAGCCCTGCAGGAGTGCAGGCTTCTGGTGCAGCTGCCGTTCTTGCACAGAAATAATCGGTCAGGGGATGAAACTCGAGGCAGCCTCAGATGCATTTGGCAGCTTCTCGTTTCCCAGAGGCTGCCCAGCGATTGCATTACGGCTGCTTTTATAGTCTGCGCCGAGAGACTGAACGCCAGCTGAAAGGGGACTCTGAAAGTCCACCTCAGCCGGGATTATTAATACCTCCGTGCCACGGCTAGACACTGGAAATACTAGAAGGGGACAGATTGCAAAAGAAATGGGTTAGATTTGCTT
This sequence comes from Phaethon lepturus, assembly GCF_000687285.1. Classification (NCBI taxonomy): domain Eukaryota; kingdom Metazoa; phylum Chordata; class Aves; order Phaethontiformes; family Phaethontidae; genus Phaethon; species Phaethon lepturus. The sequence goes on along the minus strand of NW_010541179.1, from coordinate 12,110 downwards.
TCCTTTATCATCGGGAACAAGTCTGAGTGCCTTCTGTCTTCAGGGAGGTGTTGCTTAATGTTGCTTTCGTGGGTGAGACAATCATGGACAGGAGGTAGGTCCCAACCCCTTCAAGATGCTAGGTGGCTTTGGGAGCTGCAAGGGAGCATCAGAACATCTGAGCATCCCAGGGCAGAGAAAAAGGTTGTGATTTACATCCAGACCCAAGCTTGGTTCACTTCTGGCAACTTCTGTCCGTTTAGTCCTGTCTGAAGAGAAATGAAAGGGATTGGCACCTTAGTTTCCCTGGATGTCAAGTAACTCAGTAGTCACCTTCCCTGGGTCTGGTTTTGAGAGGACTTGGAGATGCTCTGGATGTAGGGTGGTAAAATGAATGCCAAGTGTTACAGCGAAAGAGGGTCAGAGATTTTACGGTCGTGGCTGCAGAGGAGCCGGCGGGTTGCAATATTCCAGCCTCTCCACCGTGCGCATGCACTTTCCAAGCAGTTTTGTTGCAATTAATTACAGTGTAATTAAAGCAGAACGACAGTGCTAACTAAGGGCAAAATCTTGTGAAACAAATAGTGTTTGGGCTGATTCTGTAATTGCTCCAGGTTTCCCAGATACAAATTACACTGTCAGGGCTCCTGATTTATGGCAGAGCGATATATGCGCAAGTAACTCAGGGCGAGAGCTGCCTGTGTGGGTTGCAGGTGTGGAGGTCTGTGCCCCACCGCTTCTCCTTGTGAGTGACCCATGAAGTGTGTGGTTCTTCCTGAAGCAAGTGTGGGTTCTCCCTGAAGTGTCCCATGGCCAGCAGGACACAGGTGGCACCGGCTGTCCTCTTCTGCCCCATCCCCAGGGCTTCTCATGAGGTTCCTCACCAGGGAGGTGGTAGTGCTGCCCTGGGTGCAACTCCATCCCGGGCAGAGGGACAGAGCCAGTGACAAGCCACCAACGGGGGGACACGGTGGGCAGAGGGATCTCACTCATCCACATGGCTGATGGAGCAACTTAACACTTGGGTCCCAACGTTTTCCTGCTTGCAGAAAGTCCCCGCATGGGTGAGCAGGCAAGGCTTGGCTTTGCTAAATCGCAGGCAAGTTGTGCTGCCTGATCCTTCTGGGGCTGTCTGGTGGGGCCATGATACATCGCGCCGGAGCACGGTGACTCAGCTGGAGAAGGTGACCTGCGAAGGCAATACAAAGAGGTTGTGCCCTTATCTGCTTCTCCGAGGGGGACTGGGTGTTTTGTTTTATAGATTTGTTTCCTCTGCTCCTGTTTCCAGCCGTACTGGGAATATCACGCTTTGGTTTTGTGCAGGAAATCCCTTTCCAGATTAGAGAACTGGGGTGGGTGTTTTCTCACCTTTAATTAAAAGGAGCAAAGCTGTGATTTTTTAGCAAAGAAATCCTGCCTTGCCAGCGTTTGGAGGTCATTTGAGTTAATGCATTTCAAGAAATGCAAACAAAAACCCCCAAGTATCCAGACATTGCTGCCTGGAGTTTAAAAAGAAGTGGGGTACGCTTCTGAAGAAGTCACGAGATCAAGTGAAAAAATAAGGAGATGAGCTGAAAGCATCAATTCTTACAATTAAACCCCTCTGTGTTCATTCTTCACCACTGAACGCTGGGGTTCGGGCCGTGAGTCGCTGTCTGCTGGTGATCCCACTCGGTCACACCAAGGGCTCCCAGCGGGATTTAGCCGTGGAGGGACAATCTCGTCACCAGTCACCACAAAATCCCACAGTGGTCGTGGACATCCTTTGCTGCGGGTCAGGGGTGGCTTCCCGGTGGACCTGGAAAGCCGCGGTGGTTCACACCACCATCCCGGCTGCGGCTCAGGGTTCAGCATCTTCACCCGGCAGGTTTTGGCGTCGGGTACCAGTGTGTGTCCCCCCCAGCACATCCCACCAGCAGCCGGGCTCCTGCTCTGAATACTAAATCCTGAGACAGACGGAAGGAGCCCGTACGCTGATTAATTTGAGCCCGCGTTGCTCTTATCCTGGTTTCAAAGTAATTGTCTCTCTTGTCCACAATTTTCTCTCCTTACATTTCACTGCATATTTATTAGGTTTTTGTGAGGCTATCCGCAGCCACATTAAACCAATTTACTCCTTGAAATGTCTGACCTTTGATCTGCCAGCCACTGCCTTTCGGAGCCAGAAAAAGAGCCTTTAATAATGTGTCACATGAAAGGCTCGCTGCAGAGCCTGTCACTTGCACACCCGAACTCCAGTTAATAAAGCATCGGATGAATCAATTATTGCCTAATAATTGGTACCTATATTTTTGTGCTAAACAAGAAGAGTATTTTTCCCCTCTTTTCCCGGTGGCTTTATGATCTCCCACTAGAGAAAACTAATAAGGCAAACACACGTACGCAGCTATAACTCATATTTCTCAAGCAACATCTTCCACCTTTGCAGGCAGTTCTGATCCCAGCAGGCGCGGGGTGTTTCGCGGAGCGTTCGACTCTCCGGGTGCATCTCGTTGCAGGATGAGTCCCTGCAGCAGCCCCCGTGCTCTGCCGTGTGCCGTGTCTCCTGAGCCCCCTCCAGCCGTCCTCCGCAGCAGGCAGAGGAGAGGAGAGGGGGGTCAGTGGGTTGCCAAGGGCTTTGCTGGGGGTGTTTCGGCTGTTTTTCAGGCAAGGGCAGTGGAGCAGGGGCGTGTCGTGAGTTCTCCATCACAGCAAGGTTGGAAGCAGCCGCCCCGAGGACCACGCTCCTCCCCACCACCTCCCAGCACCCTGGGCACCTCCCGGCGTCCTTGTGCGTCAGGGCTGGATGCTCCTGTGTCACCCCTGGAGGACAGGCATCCTGCTCCAGGGGTGGTGCCTCACCTCCTAACCCATGGAAAGGACAGCGTGGGGAGAGGACCCCTTTCCAGTGGGCTGCTGGCACAGCCGGCTCTCCATGCCGCGAGTCTGGGCAGCTCACATCACG
>NW_010541179.1:0-9156 GCF_000687285.1 Phaethon lepturus | reverse complement strand
CAGGGTCGTGGCTGCATCCAGCCACACTGGCTACCTTTTATTTTACATTCTTATCATGTATTTGAAGTGACCAATACGTTATCTCTTGCTGCTACGGAGCCATCGAGCTCTCAGGGGGTTGCTGAGAAGAACAGAGGCAGATGTGGCCGAGCTGTTGAAATAAGGACGTGGGGACGGAGCTGGTGGGATGCAGCGTAGCTCCCTTTGGGTCTCTGCAGCCTTCGGACACAAGCCGCCGCTGCCCTGAACCCCAAGAAGTCATCCGTGGCATCTCACACTGGGTCTGAGACCCCTTTTTACCAGGTTGCTGGCTGCCTGCACCTGGTTTGGACTGCGTTTGGGGATGATGGAGAACATTGTTCAGACCCTCGTGGAAGCCAGAGCATCCACGTAGGCCCCAGGGACACAGGACCCTCTGCTCAGGCAGCAGGGCTTTGCTCGTGCTTTGGGGAGAGGTCTCCCTGGAGCTCCCAACCTCTCCCCTGGTAGGGACATCAATCCTGCTTCTGCTGAAATCAGCGGCAAAGCTGGGCCTCACGGGGCTGAAATGGGCCAGTGAGGTTTAATCACAGCAATTACGGTTTCTGTCACCCGCAAGGTTCTCCGATGCATCACTCTGAAGCAACATCTTGCCCAGGAGCTCCATTTCACTCCCAGTGACATCTCTCCAGGGCAGGAACAGGCAGCGTCCGGAGGGCAGCATGCCTGGGTACAGATCCATCCTGGAGGTGGCCTTGGCAACACACTTCAGCATTTAGGTATTATTTTTTTTCCCCAATGCTTTTCATCTCTTCTGTAGTTGCTTAACAGCACCGGGCTTTCACAAAGTGATGGAGAAGGGCTGAAAAAAGCGGGAGGCAACCCAGGTCTCCTCTCCCTGCTTTAATCTTCCCAGGAGGACTTCTCGCTTGCCATATGGGGAGGGACATGCTCCTGACAACCCCAGCCTGCAAAACACCGCAGCACCGAGCAGAAGCAAAGTCTCGAGTTTCAGGGGAAGGAGAAACCATCTGCAACGCTCTCTAGCACATCTGTGCTGATTTGGCTCTGCGAGGACCTGGTTGCCAGCCTGTAGGGTTCATCTTCAGAAAGGCTGGTATTAATTGCCGTTGAAATGGAAAGCGTTAAAAACTGGGCGAAGAAAAGGGGAAGAAAAACAGGGAAGCTTGGAAATACTCCGGGCTGATAATTCTTTCCGCCACTCTTGAGAAGTACTACCAACGCTGGTGGTTAAAAGCGTTACCGTAGGAGGCCATCTGCTAGGCTTTGCCTGGCAGGAGCTGGGAGGGGAGGTGGCAGTGAACATCGTTGGGGAGGTTTCAGACCAAATCCCAAATTTGAGACGAGATTCAGGTGGTCCTGACGACCCTCATAAACTGGCTTTTCTTATCTATCTAATATCATTTATTAAAAAATAAATGTACCAAACCAGGTCTCATTCTCTGCATTGTTGACTGCATTTTGGATGGTGGCACCTAATCTACCTTCCAGCTTTAATACTGGCTCAACGCCTTGTGCCTTCCTTACCCAATAAAAAAAGTCATGATCAGGGGCACACTTTATCCAGGACTGTTTCCAAGCTGACCTTCAGAGGGGAAGTTAGTCTGGAACAAGACAGGGACGGGGAGAGGGACCTGCACTAGTCTTGGCCATGGAAAGTCACGCTATCATACTGACCTGGAAGTCCTGTCCTGGAAGACCCCGTGGAGACTTTCACCTTGTCCTTGGGGTTCTCAGAAATCAGCGCTTTGCTTTCACACCTTCCAGCAAGAAGCCCCTTGGAGTCGTGGCTTGATTCCCTTTAAAATGATGCCGTCGCTTTTACCTTCATCTTTTCTATTTGACAACCCATGGTGCCCAGGCAGGAGCATCCCAGCCGAGATGCTCCACATTATTTCCCAGCCCTAGATCCATGGGTGCTCAGCTTGTGGCCCCCGCCGTACCCCATCCGTGCGGACGAGGGGAAATTCAAACCTTTTTGACCTTCGGTTTTCCTCCCTGAGCACTGAAATTAATACTCCCTGCCATACCTTGCAGGGATGCTGCTGTGATGAATTGGTTCATAGACCAAATCTCCCTCGCCTGCCTCTGCGAGGGCAGTCGCTGTGCGGCTGAGTCTAACATCCGCCTTTCCAGCGACCACAGAGGATTTTACGTCGGGATGGCTGGGATTTTGCCATGACTTGGGCGGGAGCATCCCGCGGACCCGGCCAGGATCCGTCCCTTGGGTGGCGAAGGGCTGAGGCTATTGCAGAGATGCCGCAGATGCCTCCCTGCAGCCCTGAACCGCATAATTTCCGGGCTCGCAGTGCCGTCTCTGCGAAGGTAGATTTGGTTTCTATTAATAAGGGGATAATAGCACGGCAAACCTGGCTACAGGATGGCCCGTACCCAATTACTGCGGTCGCTGGGCTGCAGCAGCCTCTTCCCTGCAATTATCCCACGGCACGCCGGCGCAGCGCAGCCCTCTGCGCTTGGCTCTTAGTAACAGAGCCCCGGGCAAGGTCGGGGGGGTCCCTGCAGCCGAAAGTCCCCTCCTGGGGGGTGCGGGAGCTGAGGTGGGGGTGACGGAGCCACCTCGGTGTTACCCACCGGCGGGCGCAGCACTGTGTGGTCCCCCAGCCCCGGTGGCCGCGGCCGTGAGGCTGGCAGCAAGGCAGTGCCCTGCTTTGTCCGTGTCCCAAACCAAGTGGTGCAGGGGGGTCCTGGTGACCCCCACGGGGCACGCTGGCCACTGCGGGGTCCATAGCAACCAGCCTCGTTTTAGGGGGGGGCACAAAATCCCCGATCCAGTCTAGACGTGGTTTAGTGGTGTCCCCCAGCCCCGGTGGCCGCGGCCGTGAGGCTGGCAGCAAGGCAGTGCCCTGCTTTGTCCGTGTCCCAAACCAAGTGGTGCAGGGGGGTCCTGGTGACCCCCACGGGGCACGCTGGCCACTGCGGGGTCCATAGCAACCAGCCTCGTTTTAGGGGGGGGCACAAAATCCCCGATCCAGTCTAGACGTGGTTTAGTGGTGGGCTTGGCAGCGTTAGGTTAACGGTCAGGCTTGATGATCTTAAGAGTCTTTTCCAACCTAAATGGTTCGATGACTCTATGATTTAAGACTGGACGTGATGCGTGGTCTTGCTCCCAGTATAAAACAGGTTGCGTGGAAGCTCTGCTGGTTTGCACCCACTGGGAATTGGCCCGTCCAGTTTAACAAGCCGCTGTGGGAATCGCGGAGGCAGGAGGTGCAGGGGGTGGTCTGGGGATTGAGATTTGGGCCCCAGCAGGTTCCCCACGCGTCTGTGGGAAGCCGCTTTGCTTCTTTATCCCTCAGCTGGGTATCCGTAACCACGGATGGTAGCCTGACAGAGGGATGCAGCGAGGAGAAACACGTTACAGCCGGGGAGATGCTCAAAGGCAAGCTACCCAAATCCCTCTAAAAACATGGAAGACCCTTTCTATAAACCCGTGCTGGCTGTGGGAAAGCAGTGAAGGGAAAATACGTGTCAAGGATAAAAAGTGATGCTTAAAGGGCAGGAATAAAGCCTTTCTCATGAGAAAAGCCCAGCTCTAGTCCGTGCTGTTCCAAATTAAGTTTTTGGTTTCCTAAAGGCAGCAGACAATGCTGCACTCAATTCTCACCCCACTGTCATTAAAACTCGAGTGTGTTGTCTGGATATAGTATTTTGCCCTACCTTAAGAGCTCTAATCTTTTTAGGACCATTTCTTGCTGCTGTCTGCAGACACTCGAAAGCCTTCTCGACCGCGGAGTGAAATACAATCCCTGTCTTGGGGAGCTTTACCTTCCCTTTGTCTTCGGCAAAGACAGAGGGAAAATAACCACTTAACAAATCTGCCAGGTCTGAATTTTCTCCCCCTCCCTCCATCTCCCCTTTTGCAGCTATCATTTGTCGGGGGTTGCTTTCTCCCAGTGCCACCTGCCTGTTGCAGGGAGATGGCGAGGAGCCTTTTATTCTTTACTGAACAATTCCCTGCAATTTGCTGTTGGCTATTTCTTTTGGGCTCCTTTAATCCTTTTTTTCACTTGCTGATGCTTATTTTTAGCTCACGCGCCGTGCTCGTTTCTTCCCCAAAACTGTTTATGTTTTGAAAAGCCCCTCTTTGCTGCTGATAGCACATTTTTTTGAGCGTCCCTTGTTGCCTGCAAAGCCCTCCCTGCCCTCTCCTTCCCCCAGCACCCTGGCAGGCTGGGTGTTGGATGCAACAAGCTGCCATTCTCAGCTTTCCTGACTTTCCCTGTTTTTCCCTTGGGAGCTCTCCTCCAGCCCTGCCTGGAAACCCACTTTTCCTTCATATCCAAATCATTTTGCTTTGGTTCAGTGAGAATCCCAGGTGATTTTTTTTGAGCTCCCAGCAATGCCACCAGCCCAAACCCTGCCATCTCAGCTCCTTTGGGTGATCTGCAGTGTCCCGGCACAACCCAAAATCCTCTGGCTTTGCCGGGTGCCAAAAAACTGTCGGCGATGGGCAGAGCCAGCCGGCTGCTGGGCTGGTGCCACCAACCACGAGGTTTGGGCACGAGGTTCAGCATGTGGCAACCACCTGGCATGGGAAGCCCATGGGGGTGGCCCCGATCTGGAGCCCCTCTGAGCTTTCATCTGCCTTTAGTCTTAGGATAAACCTGAGCCTTAGGCGGGAGACAGCTCAGGCTGATGGTCTAGATAAGGTGGTGAGTTGGGACTTGGAAGAGCTAACGCCAAATTTTGGCTCTACCGTGGGTTTCCTCCATGGCCTTCAGCAAGTCACCGAGTATCTCTGTTCCTCATCTCAACAAGCCAGGTAATCTCTTTTTTCCTCCCCCTGTTTATTTGGAGCACAAGCATTTAGGGACAGATGCCTCTTTCTTCGGTCTCGCTTAGACAGTGCCTATAGAGGGATGAGCATCCCACTTGTAGCTGCAAGACACTAGTGCAGTGCAAATGGTCACTGCAGTTAGTAATAGTAATAGTAATAGTAATAGTAGCAAACCCTGCACCTTGCACAGTAGAGACTCAGTCTTATCTGAAGATGCTCCAAGCTTTCTTCAGCAAACAACCTATTTCCTTTATATTTTTATTTCCTTGCCCGTATGTATGCTGGCAGGGCTACGCTTCGCTCCTCTTACTCGGATCTACAGCTGGAGAATTGAAATCCACCCCTTCTCCTGCCCTCAACGAGGATTCAGAAATTCAGGCAGGACTTTCTTATCCGTCCAAACATCTCCTGATCTGCCCCAACTGACAGCCCTGAAGGCAAATAGCACCGTCCGGCGTGACCCCCTTGTTCCTGAGCTATCCAAACCGTCCCCGCTGTGTCAGCCGGGAAGACAGATTTCATTTCTCCCCAGTGGTCCCGTCTCCTCCCCGGTTAATATTACAACGAACATTCCTCCTCGGGAGCACCGCCTGTCCCTCGGGAAAGCTTTGAGCCTCCCTGGTTTAGGCAGGTATACGGCAACTCTGCTAGCTCCATCCTTCACGCAGACACAAAGCTGGTAGCATCAGCTCTGCCTTTTTCCTGAGATCACTCAGAAGGCAGATTTATTATAATCTTCATCCTTCCTGGCCGTTGATTTTTTCTTTTTTTTTCTTTTTTTTTTTTAATAAATGAACAGGTGAATTTATGTTGGAAAAGCAACTTGAATTTCCTGACCTCAGAAGTGATTAGGAGGAGGTCTGGAGATGCTCTCATTTTAGTGCTTTTATTTTTTTGCTCTAAAATGCTGCTGGCGGCTGAAGGTGAAACCTCGGAGCTGCATCTTTAATTGCTGTTTTCATCAGCATCACAGCAACTGCACTGTGGTTTGGGGGGGGAAAAAAAAAAGTGGGATCTCTCTTAATAACCAACTGGTCTCGCTGCCAGTATCTCGGACTGGTAGAAAAGAGTTATTTCTGCTATCTGGTAATAACAAACTGATTTTCTCTGTTGTCATTCAACATCGGAGGAGTACTTGCTGTCATTTCCCTTTAATAAGTGGTATTTCCATTATTACTCAATAGTAAAATCTTTTCCCGGCGACTTTACCAGAAGTAGATTTACGGCTATGAAAATAAACTTGGGCGTGATGAGATCTTGTGGTTTTATTATCTATAAAGCACCTCGCATGACTTTGTAGTTATCAAAATGTAATTATACTTTTAAATTTTTCCGTCATCTCTGTTTGTTTCGGTTTTTTTAAGAGAGAAATGATGAAAACTAAGAAATCCATGTGTAATATAACTCAAAATATAACTGCTGCTGCCTTTACTCTGGCTTCTACAGAAGAAGGGCAGAAAATACCCACCGTGCGCTGCGATAGCGCAGATCTGCCCGGAGTGATGTTCGTGTTAAGACACATCTTCGGGGGTTTTTTCATGCGCACGGAAAACGTCGACGTTTCCTGGTTTGAGATACGGTATTTACCAATTCTTGCACGGGGCTGGATGTTAATTGTCGTCGGAGGCTCTGGGTGTGGGAGAATCATTGTATAATGCCCACACCCTTCGGGTGGCTTAGGGTGCGGCGTTGTCTTTGCCTCACCGTGCAGTTTTCAGATGTATTATTACCCAAAAGTAACACACCCTTCCGTGCTTCGTTGTTTTTATTAGGGATCGCTCTGAACCAGCGCTCCAAGCACCTGGCAAAGCCGCCGCTGGATGTGGAGCTCGTAACTCGGGCTTGCCTGGGCTTCCCACTGGGATTCCCTGCGGAGGAGCTCTCACCGCTGATGCTTCGCGGTGGGGAGCAGGTCAATTGGGGCATCTCCTCCCTGTGGGAGTGATGGGCACGTTGGCATGCAGCCACAGGCAACCGGTTGGAGACCACTGGGAACTTGGGCTGATCTTACCTAGGCTGAGCTCCTAGACCGAGCTTGCTTAGATGGAGCTTTCCATGCTGAGTAGCTGTAGGAGACGGAGAGGTGGGAAAAACGGGTATTTCTGTTTGGGCTGGACAGGACAGGAGAGAATTACCCCTTTGCAGAGGACTTCTAGCCTGAGCCCCGTTTTAGGGACTTTGGTTGGACTTGTCCCATGCAAGAGCTTTTGAATTTGTGTGCTGTGCCATCTCGCTGTGAGACGAGGATGATGGTGACTACCCAACCGCTTCTTCCACGTGGTGCGGGCTCCTGATGGTGGCCAGTATAACCAGTTCTTTCTCCAAACGAAGCCTTTTCATGCAAACTGTTGAGGAACGCGATGTCCCATTGAGGACCCCACTTCATACATCCCATATGGCCTTTTCCATAAGCACACCAGATGCCGCATCTTCTCCACCCTGACACAGCCACCATGGTGGCCGTTCCACCATCTCCACCTGGCCAGCCCTCAGGAGCATCCGTGGTGTCAGTGGTGAGCCCCCATCCCTGGTGACCCCTTTGCTCACCTCCAGGTCGCCGCCATCTTCTCCGACCACCCAGTTCTCCTTCAGTGAAAGGTTTTATTACTTTTTCTTGCCTGGAGTAGGCAGCTGTATTTAAATGAAACACATCCAAGGCAAACTCGCAGAGAAGTCTCACCTTTCCCCGTACCACATGATTGAATAGGGGGGCAAAGATGCAACCCCCTTATTAGAGTAATATAATTTTCCATCTCAAATAGGAACCAGGGATGTTTTAATGATTGGGCTCATTAGATGGACTTTCCACTTAAAGTGTCTGTCTGGCAATTAAGGCTGGGAAAAGCATGACTGATGACCACACCTTCTGTGACTTAATGGGGAGTCTGAAGGCTGATCTTATTATCACACTGATACAGTCTGTGATAAAAAAGAATTTAAGATACTCTCCAGAGATTTATTTGCCCATTAGGAGCTGCCAGAAGAAGGTTAAGGGAACTCGTAAGGTCAAACCTGAACAGAGAAACGTACTAAACGCTTGGGATCTGGGTGGGCAGAAACCGCAGGACATGGTTTCTGCTCTTTGCTCCGCTACTGACCTGTTACATGGCCTTCGCCAAGTCACTTATTTCTGATTTCTTTCCGATGGGGCTGGTCATCGCCGTGAATGGGCACCGTGGTAGCCCTGCAGATGCTTGACGTAACATCACCGTGGCTTTTCCTTGGTGGCGCGAGTCCCCGCTGCCATCCGCTGCCGGAGATGCCCGTGGAAAAAAAAGGGTGTTGAGTGGAAGGAAGCACCTACAATCGGGAGGAAAACAGTGGTGTTTGGGGCAGGGAGCTGAAAAAGGGCACGGCAGAATTTCCGTTCTCCTCCAAGAGCATCCTCGTGGGTCCTCAGTGACTCCCTAACCTATTCTGTCCGCTTTAAAACGTGACCTGCTGTAATATTTTACTTAAGCCTGGTGTTTAATGGACTGGAACTTATTGTAGAGCTCACTGTGCTGGCTTCAAACCTCCTGTTGGGTACCATTTTACTGACATTAGCTTGCTATAGCTTGTCAGTGATTTTAACTGTGCTGATGGGTTGAACGCCCCAGGATACAGGAGCCGGCTCTTTCAGCCTTGTACTTAGCTTTAGCTTCCTTAAGTACAGTTGGGGGAGGTAATTCAGCCAAATATGTTTTAGTACAAAGCGAAGTTTTTGATGACAAAAAAACTACCGTGCGTGTGGGTCAGTTTTGTCAGGTTAATGGAGGGACTGTGAGGAGCGGAAGCATTTCATTCCAGCGTCTTCAAGCTGAAAGTCTTGACTTTCACAGGCAGCGTGATTTGTTTGCCTCCACATTTCCTGTGTTTTTAATTAAACAGACGCACAGAATTTAGAGAAAACATTTTGTTTCAGGCCGAGCAAGTGATTCCGTAGCATTTTTCAGTTCCGCAAGGGAGAAGCCCCGCTCACCCCCGCCCTGCGAACCAGAAAAGCCTCTTCTCCTTCGCGCCGCATCCTTTGCAAGGGCGTAGCGCCGACTCCGGCGGGTTCCTTCGGAAAGCGAAGATTCCCAGACTTCTCTCATCATCTCTTTGTGCCAAATAGTGTTGGGAGGCAACGCTCCCCCCCAATATATTACTTAGATTTGTGTGAAAACTAAATAATTGAATATGAAGGCATTGGCTTTATGTCTTAAGGAATCCTTTTGAAGTTGACTCTTTTGACCTTCGAGGCCCTGCATAATTTTTCCTTCTCCTCTCTCCTCCTCTTTGTTGTTCCTCGCACTCCTGTAATCTTCTCTCCTGCCTGCCTCCTTCACCTCCTCCCACCCCGCTCCGCGGCTCCGCTTATCCGCGCCCCGGGCCTG
>NW_010541178.1:0-16022 GCF_000687285.1 Phaethon lepturus | reverse complement strand
TTCTGTGATTCTGTGATTCTGTAATTCCATCTTTTATTAAGGGCTTACTAAAGCAATCTTATGACAGAGAGCAGCCATACCCAAAATAGCTATGGTAATATCTGAACAAAAAAAAAAAGCCTGTAGTATCTTCAGGTAAGAAGCCTGGTGACAACTTAACAGTTTAAAGTCTGTGGCTTGTACAGCTCCAACCTGGCAAATACCTTTTGAGTGGACCTTTTATGCAGAGCACTCCAATATTAAACAATAATTCATTAGCACATCTTTAAAATTATATATGCAGTTAGTAGTGATATTTTTAGCTTAACACAGCTAGTAATTCATGAACCTTACCTAAACCCAAGATTTAGATTATGTGTAGCCACATTTCTGAATTCTGATATGAAGGAGAGCTAAAAATAAATTATCTTATTTGTTCACATTCTCTAGCTTTATACCAGCTGCCAAAATTATTTTTAGCATCCACATCCTGGCACATTTAAGTCCTACTTGTATTTCTGATCTACATGCTTCAATAATCCTGTACATCAGCTACAAATTTTCCTTAATATTGCTGAAAGAAACGCATGATAGATTCCTAGAAGTCACTAGATGGAAATCCTATTCTGTTGATAAACACCATCTGCTCCCTTCTTTCCCTCTCCCATTACCCATAAAGATGAGATCAGTCTTGAAATTTTTAACATCGCTCTCAAACCCCTCTCAAAAGCATTTCAGCAGAAATGCTGAATTCCTGTAACACCACTCCAGTACAAACATAAAGACCATTTAAATGTTTATACAGTGTGTAATAATTCAGTTTAAAAATTCAGCTTTAAAAATATGTGTAGCAGTACAAAACAGATAAAATTATATTTCCTAACACTATTATAAATAATTGTGATTAATCCCCAGGACATTCAAATTTTTCACTATAAACATAAGCTATATATTATGTTCTCTTTTTCTTCATCGTGATCTATAGGATAGGACAAAAATGTCTGTCATATTTACCTTGAATAAAGATTGCCATAAATTCTAGCAGTAAATTTGTTGATGAAGTCAATGATTTTAACAATGTCAGCTACCTGACATTGTTTAATAGCTGTAAAATAACCCAGTAAGAACAAAAGGAAGCATAGTTCAAAGCAGGACTAGGTTCACTGAAGCCCCTTGTTGTATGGACCAAGCTGCTGTGCCACTTTCTCAGCAGCTGTATTTTCCCTCCTGTGCCCTCAATGAATAAAGCTGCTCATGTATCTCAGGACAACAGGAAATGGAATAATGAAATTCTTCTATTCTGAAACCAAAATAATATCAGAAGAAAAATAAAAAAGATATAGCTACACAATGACTTGGCCTACATTATCAAATAGGGGATTAAGTGTAGCATTTCTCCTCCATATATTAAGAGCCATACATGTTACACAGACCCTGAAAGCTACAAAAAAGAAAAAGAAAAGATGCTAGAAACCTCTCCAAAAAAAAAAAAAAAAAAGGACACAGAATCATCAGACTTGTGACTCCCCTATTTCTCACTCCAGCCAGAAACTGTGTTGCTAGACAGTGATGAAAGGATAAATTGCTGCTGGTAATTATTGTAGCTCAAGGGTTTTTTTTTAAATTCTTCCTTAATTTTCAATGCATCTCACCATTTTTTTTTGTCACTGTAAGTGAAGTCTTTTTCTATATAATCTGTTTCAGTTTTCTCTCATTAAATCCTTTTTCTGCAGGGTTATTGTGTTATATAGAGAAGGGCATTTCTCAGATGTACTCTTTCACAAATAATAAAGAAACTGAACCTAAAGAAGTCTGTGCACAACAGTACCAAAGTTAACCCAAATATGCCACTTGACATTGAGGAAAGAAAGAAGGTGAGAAGGAGAGAAAGGAGAGAAGGATGGAGGGACAGAGGTTACAGACTGGTATTGACGGTAGGAGGCCAGAGTGGGTATTTCTGTGGTCTATTGTGTGACTGGATGCAATTGCAGGGACTTACATATGATAGTCAAGCATAATAGATCTATTGATGATATAATTTTATACCTTTTCATAAACATTTTTATTCTCAGCAGACCAGAAAATTAGTATGTTCCTCTATGTTATGACCAAGAAAGTCCACAGTAGATTCATAGCTCCCACAGATTCTGCCCAGGTACTCTGGAGTTTCTTGTCAACTTTCAGCTCAATTGCAAATATATCAAGGAGGATGGGAGGTCAGAATACAAGATGTTGGTGGGCTCTGTTTATTTGGGCTTTTGGGGGGGGGGGGGCGGGGTGGGGGGGGGGGGGCGGGGTTTTAGAGAGTAGCCAGCCAGTAGTGCATCCCATATAACCATCTGGCTACGTCCTCTGCTTCCAAACATTTCAAAGGAAAGTATTTTAAATGAACGTTGACTATGAAAGGTATGTCCTTTCTTTTACAAACCACACCTAGATCTAATCCTTTCAGGTATATGTCTCGACTGCTCATCCCACCCTGTCATGCTGTCTCTATCATTTTGATTTATTGCAATGATAGGTTGATAATAATTTCTATCTTAGGTTTCAAATTACAAATCCATAATGAAACACTTAATTATGTGGCCTGATATTTAGGGGTACTAAGTATACAGATGTTTCATCAGGAAGCTAAAAAGGAGCTACTGGGCAATCAAAGTTTTTGAAAATTGGATATTAGGTAGAACCAGATCTGAAAATGTTGATTGCAGGGTTATACACATTCACAAAGAGCACAAGAACAAACCCTGATGTGATTATCATTTAAATACGTCTACTCTCTCACATCAAGGAATGATGAATGAAATGAATGTAACATTTTCATTTCTTTGCTAGCTGGTAGCTTCACAGGAAGTCAAAAAAACAGAAATTGAAAGAAAAATTCTCACTGAATGAAGCTGCCTTGATGCAGCTCTTAAAAAAGTAGATCTGGCCATGGGAAGGGAGACTCCAGTGGACTAAAACTCTGGGGACTAGTCTAACTTCTTTCAGCATTCCTGATTTGACAAAATAAAGCATCAGATTCAGAAAAGATTAGTATCAAATTCAAGGTAGCGAGTTTATCTTTTATTCTAAAATGCTGATTTCTGTGGTTGAAGGTAAAGTTTCTCCGCACTTGTCAGTGATTTAGGAGCTTGAGTTCTATTAATCAGCATGTTATTTTGGCCTAAAAGGGAACTATGTGAGGAGTCAGTCATATGTGCAAACTGTTGGTGATTTTCTGTTTTAGGTTTTATCATTCTCTACCATAGCTGAAATGCATAGTACACTACCTGTTAGCATTAGCAGTGCAAAACTTTTTTGGCAAACAATGTGTAGCGACAGCATCTTATACCATATATAGTGAATTTGAATTTCCCAATTTATGACACCAAATCAATGATAAAAAATGCTACATATTTTCCAAGTATGCATGAGAGAAGTATATACTATATTTCACATAGTTAAAAATCCGTAGGAATTGCATAATACATTTCTATATAACATTTTTGTAATAATGCTGCCGCTGAACAAAGTTACTGAATACTTGAAAAATTAACTAACTACAGCATAAGTATAATGTAGCCCAAATGCAATTGTTACACTTAGCTTGAATTAAGAGTACAAAGTAGCTATAATGCAGACAAAACCAGTTACACATAGTTGGAATTTATATTCTATAAATTACCTCTCACTTGTGTGTAAGTCAGGAAAAAAAAGTGTGTGTAATTGTTTAATTTATTTTCCATAATAAGTCAAAGGACAAGAAAGGCCTGAAAATTCTTTCACATTCCTCATTTCCTATCTTGACATAAGTACATATAGGAGGGAATTTCGATATGAAGTAACATTCTAATGCATCATACGTGAAGATAAATTATGTCAATGACTGGAGGCATTTTACTACAGAGTGATTCTGGGCTGCATTGCCATGGCAGCCCTTCACTGGATTACCAGTTTTGGGATATTTTCCTACCTATTGAAGTGTTACTCGGCTAGTTACTTTCTCAGAGAATAGTTTTTGTTGCAGATGGGACTGAGCAGGGTACAACAACGGCCTCAGAGCTTCTCCATGAAGTTTACTATAAGTCCCAGCTTACTGACACAGACAGTTAATAGAAACAGAAAGATCAAGTGTTTTTACATCAATTTAAAAAACAAACAAACAAGCAAACAAACCCAATAAAATGCCCGAAACAAACAAAAAAAAAATCCCACACCCAAATACAATAAAAGAAAATAGTAAGAGAAAAACAACAGTTTCTGTTTCTATCCCATAAGCACATGTTAGTGTTCATAGTCCCAGTGCCAAGGAATTGCTTAAAAAAAATGGATGGATGATATATCACAACTCTTCAAAGAAGACCAAAGTGAGCTTGATCATAAACAAGATCCTTCCTGGAACGTACATACAATACTATGAACTTCTGGACATCAGGAATGCATGTACCAGCTCATTTACTTCAGCGTCTGTGTGAAAACTGTAGACAATTGTGAAAACTGTGATAGGGAAGAAGGTTTATGTCAGTCCGGAGAACTGAGTCAGCATTTCTCCTATGCGAAAGCATGAGAAGGAATCTGTCCAGAAATTTGCAGCTATAAATTCAACTATCTAGTGAAATTCAAGACTAACTAGTAATGTCTTGGCATCAATTTGAACAAGCATATGTTAGAAAGACCAGAATGATTATTATTCTGTTTTTCAAAATTTGAAGAATTTGGCATTCTTAAAGTAAAGATCATAAAACTTTTTTATGTGGATGGAACTATAGATGGTAGAGTATTAAATGTTTTGGTTTCAGATGTGAATCTATGCATCTAAATGACTGCATGAAAAGCAGATATTGTAACTTTGATAATGTTATAAATATGTATTTGTTTATATTTTTGTGGGACATTTAGTTTTATTATGTATAGCATTCAGAGAAAAAAAAGAGAATCTTTTTTTAAGAATGTCTTACCTTCATAGTAAACTTTAAACCCGTGAGCACTAACTGCAAAATCACTTGTCAAGCGCAGTGAAAATACAGATTTTGTACTTGTCACAGGTGGAGGAAGGTGAAATCCTGTTAACCTAAGAAACAAAAAAGCACAACTCATGGTTAATCGCGTGAAAAATAAAACAGTGTCTGACAGGTTGTTGTTCTAAACAACATTTCATCATGGAAAGGGCAATTGACTTGAAAGTATATAGTTTATATTACTTGAGAAAATTATTTTTATACAAAAGTCTAAGGAATCAATATAAAATTTTAGTGGTTTTCATAGACACAGAACCTGGTAAGGTACATTGGTTTCAGAAAACTGTACTTAGTAGAGATGATAGTAAGATATAGAAACTGGATTTTAAAAATTGTCCAGATTATCAGTAGATTAATAAAAAAACTCCACAAAACACCAGCCAATTTTCATTATTTAGGGTTATGTCCAAATATCTATCGCATTATATATTTTATATAAACTTCTGTTAAAATTTGTAGTGGGTGAATTTTCTGCAGCAATATGATGAAAGAAAGGGGACCATGATTCAGTTTCATGTGGGAATTTAAGATTATTTAAACTATGTACTTTAGCCTCAGAGAAGATATTTCTACTTTCAACTCAAAGAGGAAATCCAAAGAGCATCACTGTGAAATCATACATCCATAAAAAAACCTCTCTTGCAAGGTATTACAGGGATGTTAGGTTGTTTTTTTTGTTTGGTTGTTTGATTTTGTTTTGTTTTATTAAAACCACTGTGTCTGAGACACAGATGAAAGGACAATTTTTGAGTATTCATAGTAATGCTAATATGTTCTACGGACACTCAGCTCTACATACTCTTTTCATTTGACATGCATATTGTAACATTTACTTTCTCTTATTGGGGTTCATACCAGACAACAAAACCCATAGTATTTATCTTTCGAAAATACATAAAGAACAAGTTGAGTAATTTAGCTGTGTACACTCACCAGTGAAATCTAGATATACCTTTGGAGCCCAGTTAGCCATGTGTGGCAAACTCTGTAGTAGATTAGGATGATTTTTTTTGTCACTGATTAACATTAAATTGTTTTCATGTTTTTGTAGCTGAGCTGATTGGTTACAATCACGACAAGTATGAAAGCCAAAGGTTAAGATATTACTCACAGCATAATGTGAAGAAAATTGAAAAGTATGAACAAAAGTAGTAATGACATTTAAAAAGGTGTATAAACAGATCTATATATAGATCATCAGTGTGTGTATCCAGAAACCTAGTCTTTGTTTTGTCATTTGCATCTTCATGAATAATGTCATTAAAATAAGACTAGATTAAAAAATTTAAATCAATACACAATGATGGAGAACTATTTACAAAATATTTAGGACTTTAAAAATGCATTTTTTATTTAATTATGAGAATATATATTTTGTTCCAACAATAAAGCCAATTAATAAAATGCTTACCTCTATGCATATGCATAACTCTTTGACAAGTCAATATCAGTGCAATTTTCCCATTAGCTTATTCATAAACCAATAAATACATTAATTCATTGGTATCGCCACTTGAAAGTAAGCTGACCTAACAGTAATTTGAATAAAACTTTAATTTGTAGCACACAGCAATTCTACCTAATATCTATTTATCTTCTCAATGATTTGATTGTGGGTGTAAACACATATCCAGTAGAAAATAAATACGTATTTATCCCAAATTATTTAATTTTATGAGTGGTACTTATGCACAGCTTAGATGGGTAGGGAATTTTTAAAATCAACACATATGTTACTAGAGTGGCAAACATTACAGCTCCTCATGCAAAACAGATCATTATTAGAGCTGTTTGATACCGTTTAGCTTTCAGGGGTGTGCATTTTATCACCATCGTTATTCTGCTTTTACTCAGAAAAGTTCAGCTTGTTTCTTTAATTTTGTTGCTACACTTAAATTTATATGAAAAAAATACAGAGGTTTGATTTGTGGTTTAGTGGATGCAAAATTAATTAAATTTTTTAATAAGTAATAATACAACAACATGACAATATCACTTGGTAAAATACTACAAATTTGCAAAAGGGCATGTAATGTAATTTACTCAGACAATTGAAGTAACATAATGCTTGAGTAACATTCATTGGGTTCTACAGGACCTTGACCTCAGAACTTAAGTTTCATTTGTATGTAAAACTTTACAGAAAGCCATAATTGTTAGCTAGAATAGTTTTCTTTGCCCTTTAAAATGAAACACAGCAAGTACATAACAACTGCAGGAGAGAGATGTCAGGTAAGCAGCAAAATGCCTGTAAGGTAATGTATGTGCATAGGTCTGATCGTCATTTATACAGACCAGTCACAACTAAATAGCTAACTTAAAGAGCGTAACCTGGTAAAAGCAAACCTTTAGGTGGGACACTTATGCAAAACAAGCAGACATCTCCTTAAGCTTGTATCATCTGCATATTAAATACATTTAAAATTCAAATTTCCTTTAGTAGCTGAGGGTTTTTTATCTACACCAATTTTCTCTCTTACATTCTATTTGCATATTTCATGCCATTTGCGTCAACTTTTTCCAAATTTAAAATACCTAATGGAGTGATTCAGGTGTCTCTCTGCTGCCATTTTAGACACTGTGCTATATTTGAGACATCAGCACAGAGCTGGTAGATGTGACATTGGACCAGCATGAGACCTGTGCTGCTCTGGTGAGCTGGAGGCCAGGCAGGATTCCTTAGGGATTCTAGATGTAGCTACATGTGATGTTAGGCACTTCAATCACCCCTTTATAGTGTACCATTTTGGTAGAATAAATTTATACTGAAACAGGTGGGCTTTTTTGTTTTGGTTTGTGGTTTGTTTGTGGGTTTTTTTGTGGGATTTTCATTCACCTAGTCCTTATCCTCTTTCTCCTTTTGGTTTTGTAATTGGCTTATTTAGTATTCCCTGAAATACATAAATATCCCATAAGCAACTGATACTGGCTCCCATAGTAGGAAACCATGGGACTTAAAAGAAAATGTCTGCAGAAATCTGAGAAGGAAATACACATCTTTCTGTCTCAACTCAAAAAAGTGAAATTTTGAATTGTAACTTTCTACTGGAATAGTTGATTGAGATGCTGCAGTTCAGCTATAGAGTGCTATCCAACATACAACAGTGATAAAAATTTGTAAATAAATACACTGCATATTAATGCATGTTTGTTTTATTCTTACTGGTGTCCTGGCAAGCTTGTCAGGTACCTTTTGCCCACAGGAAATGGACATTTTATTTGTCCATCTAGTAAACTTTGAAGTTGTGAATGTGAAATAAGAAATTAGATTGGTGGATACCAAAAGACTACAGATAATTCTGGGAGTGCATGAAAAGGTTGAGAGATATTTTTATCCATTCAGCTCTTCTACATTAGAAAGATCACATGCTATCCATGAAAATCTTCTTGTCTATCGAAATTCTGGAAGTCCAGTAGTAAATATGGTGAAATTAAAAATGATACAACATGTGGAGACATACTATGCATTTAGAATTTAGATATTATTTGCATGAAATATTATGATGTTTTGTAAAGTAGTTTCAGTAATATGTGAATCTGGTAATGTTTTTGTAATCACCTCACTGTATAAGAATGGAGAACAGAAACACTCGGCAACTGGGATCCAGAGAAAAGGGCATGTGAGAGACAAATAAAGATATGTGTATAAATAACCCCAAGTAGACTCAAGTCTGAGGAGAAGAAAATCTCCATCACCACCATCATACCCTTTGGCAAGGAATTAATCCTGCTTGTTGTTTACCATAATTACCCCCTGGTGTTATCTTCATCCTCCTGAGGAAAATGAAAGCTGTTGAGGATTCAGAAGGACATCAGAAGGGTGAGAACATCATCAAAGAGGTAGATTCTAGGAATTTTCTGTACAATTTTGAGTACATTATTGATGATATTTTTCTGTAATAATTAGTTATTTGGAGTATGAGTGCCAGTAATATTTTAAGTGGATGAGTAATAACAACTGTTATATCCACCATTATATTTTTATTTATTTTTATTTTGCCAAGAAGTCTTAACAAATAAAAATTTTGAGTCCTCAGATGTCTCTATGTGCTCAGGATGCAAGTGCATAAAGTTTCCTGATGTATAAATGAAGTGACTAATGGATATCTGTTTCCAGATGAGAGGCTAGTTTTGAAGGGATTTTTGTCTTATGTGGGGATGTTCTCCGACTTACATGTTTTTTCAGTAATGGAAAGGGTCAAATGGATTCTGCAACAAAACATAGTCTTACATCTGCAAGACTTTCTGAATATTCTGTCACCATTAATTAAAATATAGTAAATAATCTCTAAGAAATGTTGATTATATTTGAATCTATATGAAAATCTCTAGGGGGTTATTTTTTGTTTTATAAGTGACTGAAATTACATTATTATTTTCTTTCAAACATGCCATTTACAGTGTGTGTCACTGTGTCTCTTCCTATGAGTTATTATACTTTGACATATTCTGTAGATTCGCAAAGAAAATGGCCTAAAATAGTAAAACGTTGAATCTCTGTTTTTCTTTTTTTTTAGTGGATTTTTAAATAAACGTTAGACTATTACTCCAAAAGTAATTATAATCTCTCTCAATCTTTTTTTAATCACCTATATCATCATTTAAAAATGACAAAGAATCTTAGATTTATGTTTTCCAAGCTTTTAAGTGTTCTGACTGGAAATTTCTGAAGTTTTATGAATCATTTTTTTTCTGTTTTTACTCTGATCCTTGGGATAAACCTTTAATCATATACCAAGTGAACTTTTAGCTGCGTGCTGGACTTTAAACTCACAGGCCCTTCAGGAAAGACAAGCTCCCAGCTGCAGGATCAAATTAAAGCAATCTTTTCATAATCAGAAAGTTAAAATGATGGAAAGCAGTCTTGATCAGTTATACAAAAGTGCTCCTGGACAAATTGTATACTTGAGATTGTAGTGTGAAAAATAAGATGACAGCATTTCCTCATTGCCTGTTTATCTTAGATAATTGCTATTTGACAAAGCATTGATTACCTTTTTAAATATGTACTTTTTTTTTAAAATGCATTTTAAAGGCTTTTTTTTTTTTAGGTTCACAAAATTCTAGCTTTTCTACGATCTGTTACTGATTTCCATAGAAAATACAGTTCATCTAGAATATTTCAGTTCGGGTTGGATCGTATAGGTTGGTATTCAACAAAAGACCTTTTAAGTGACTAGTAGTATTTCACTTGATCTCAATAAACATTTGATTAGCTCATAGGAATTTTACAACAGGAAGAGTCCTAGGCTAATCTGATAGGTGTAAGCAATGTACTTTATATAAAATAATGCAAAAAAATAAAACATGTCAACAAGTCAACTTATTATAACTTTGACTGTAACATTAGAGTGTGAAAGTCCATCCATTCTCACTTTTAGTTTGATCTCCAAAGAACTGTTTACTCTTAATGTCAAACGGAGAAGATGGATTCTGAAAAATAATAGGCATAATAAGTAAAATGCCAAGTATAAAATAAAAGTAGGTAAAATTAACTTTTCTATATCTTCACTAAGAAATATTCTGACAGATAAAGCCAAACTTTTTGTACCCCGTAGAAATGTTATTCCATATCTAGCTGTTTTCAGGAAATTGAAACGTCTAATAAATTTAAAGCACAGATTAAATATTTCTAATTCCTACTATGAGAGATTAAGTTCAAGACTACCTGAGGAACCTGAACATACACAAGTCTATGGGACCTGATGAGATGCATCCCAGAGTCCTGAGGGAATTGTCTGATGGACTTGCCAAGACACTCTCCATGATATTTGAAAAGTCATGGCAGTCAGGGGAAGTTCCTGGAGACTGGAAAAAGGGAAACACTGTACCCATTTTTTAAAAGGGTAAGAAGGAGGACCCTGGGAACTACCGACTTCACATCTGCACCTGGGAAGATCATGGAACAGGTCCTCCTAGAAGCTCTGTGGGGGCACATGGAGGTCAGGGAGGTGAATTGAGACAGCCAGCAGGGCTTCACCAATGGCAAGTCCTGCCTCACCAACCTAGTGGCCTTCTAGGGTGGAGTGACCACACCACTGGGCATGGGAAGAGCTATGGATATCATCTATCTGGACTTCTGTAAGGCCTTTGACACCATGCCCCACAACACCCTTCTCTCCAAATTGGAGTGGTATGGATTTGATGGATGGACTGTTTGGTGGATGAGGAATTGGTTGGATGGTCACATCCAGAGGGTAGTGGTCAATGGCTCGATGTCCAGATGGAGACTGGTGATGAGTGGTGTCCCTTAGGGATCCATAGTGGGACCAGTACTCTTTAATGTCTTCATCAATGACAGACAGTGGGACTGAGTGCACTTTCAGCAAGTTTACAGATGACACCAAGCTGAATGGTGTGGTTGACATGTCTGAGGGATGGAGTGCCATCCAGAGGGACCTAGACATGCTTGACAATCAGACCCCTGTGAACCTCATGAGGTTCAACAAAGCCAAGTGCAGGGTCTTGCACCTGGCTTGGGGCAACCCCCAGTATCAATACATGCTGGGGGATGAAGGGATTGAGAGCAGCCCTGCTGAGAAAGACTTGGGGATACCTGGAATGGTACCTGAAATTCCAACCTGACCTGGAATGTTTCCAGGGATGGGGCATCTATTAACTCTCTGGGCAACTTATTCCTAGTGCTGAACCATTTTCATCATGAAAAATTTCTTATATCTAATTTGAATCTACTCTCTTTTATTTTAAAAGCATTACTCCTTGTCCTATCACAATAGGCCCTGCTAAAAAGTCTGTCGCCATCTTTCTTAGAAGCCTCCTTCTCTCCTCCTCCTCTAAGTATTGAAAGCCTGCAATAAGGTCTCCCTGGAGCCTCTAGTTGAGGGGAGGGGGAGCAGAACAAAGTTCAGAGGGCAACATTAAGGAAATGTAGAGTTTGCCAAAGTTGAGAAAAACAATATCTAATATGTCAAACTACAAAGCTTTTCTGCAAGACAAATTTCACTGTAGAGCTCCTAGAATATATGAATGTATTTTATTCTTTACCATCACTCCAGTAAATATAAACTCACTCCCATGTAATGCAGCTATAATAGCTTTGTTAGTATTTATTACAGTTTATTTCTTGTACAGTTTCCAATATATGATTGGGGTGGGTTTTCTGAGTTATTTTTTAATTTATTAAAAATGAAGTTTCACACTAAAAAAAAAAAAGAAAATATTTTAAAATGAGTACACCAGAAGTTTTCTGAGATTAGAAAACTACTACTTACTTTGAAGTAGTTACTACTTACTTACAGAAATTTAAATTTCTGAATATCTGGGAGTCCTATATCTAATCTGATGGATCACATCAACATTTCTGAGGTTATATATTTCTGAGGTTATATATTTCTGACTGCTCTATTAACTGTCAGAGCAGAACTAGTTTCCCTTTAATTCTTCAGTGCCATGGCCTTTTCTCACATCCGTATTCTATGAATCCAGGTATGCATCCTTGCCTTTCTGACCTTTGAGCAAAACAGACCATGTCCAAACAGCAAATTCCAAAAACGCCAAAGGCTCAAGAGTGAAGGAGCAATAGTAGCGAATCCAAGAGAGAATCAAATATGCTCCAAAAGAATTCTGATGAATTGGATCGCATAATCGCTCATGATGGCAAACAAGTCACTACCCACAATCATTAATGAATTTTGGAGGAGGAAATAATGACTTACACTTTGTATTTCTGTCTTTTTGCAGATATGTTCTAGCTATTTTTCCAGCATTATATTAGAAAGTAAAATATTCCAGAATAATTAAAAGTGTAATAGATCCCTTTTCAATCCTTCCTACTTCAAACTTTTTCCATTGACCCAGTATATATTTTCCTATAACACATAATCAAGCATCATGCTCTTTTTGCTAGTGTTCTGCTATAGTTTATTATAAATACTTTAATTTAAAAAAAAGGTATGAAATCTTTCATAATAAAAGAAAGAATTCTATGAAATTTAAAAGTGGCAAGTTAAAGTGATAAGTTGAAATTCGATTTTGTTGTTGAACTAGTTCTCTTATTAATCCAAGTGTTTCAAAGGATTCAGAAAGGGATTGGACACGTTGCTAACAAGCAAATTCAGAGTTTAGCAGTACAGCATTGAAAGAATCGCCAGGCGTTTAGGAGGGATACGAAAATCTCACAGTTCAAGAAATCAATCACTTTCTAGGTACTGAGTTAAACTGAGGCTCTGTAAGGTGTGTACATTGTGTGTGCACTGGGTGCAGGTGTGAAGGTTTTGGTAGTGGGGGAATCTTTGTGAGGAGAGGCCAGTGTTGGACACAGCTGGTTCCAGCCAGCTGCACAGCAGACTGACTGCAGGACACGGCTGAGCCCAGTCAGCAAAGCAGGTGACACTTCTGTGAAAACATGTTTAAGAAGGGGCAAAATGCTGTACAAGCTACGAGAAGTAAGGAAAAAAACTGTGCAAAACAGACCTGTGAACACCGAGGTCAGAGAAGGAGGAGGCGCTCCAGGTAATGTAGCGGAGATTCACCTGCAGCCCATGGAGGACCCCACACAAGAGCAGATGGATATTCCCTGAATTGCAACCCATGGAGAGGACCCACATGGGAACAATCCTGCTGGAGCAGGGAAAGTGTGAGGAGAAAGAAGCAGCAGACAGGAACTGTTAGGGACCAACCGCAGTCCACATTCCCTATCTCCCTTGTGCTTCTTGGAGAAAGGGGAGGTAGAGAAGATAATAATGGAGTGAAGTTGAGCCTGGGAAGAAAGGGGTGGGGATGGGGGGAAGATATTTTTGTTTCTCACCATCCAACTCTCTTTTGAATTGGCAGTTAATTAAATTAATTTTCCCCAAGCTGAGTCTGTTTTGCCTGTGACAGTAATTGGTGAGTGATCTCCCTGTCTTTATCTTAACCCAGGAGTTCTTTCATCTTCTTTTCTCTTGCTGTCGTGTTGTTGAGGGGCAGTGAAGGAGTAGCTGGGTGAGCATCTGGCAGCCAGCCAAGGTCAACCCATCACAGCCTCTAATGTTCTTTCTTACACACTAGTTCGGAACAAACATTTTTGAAATCTCAAAAGCATATTGGAAAGGGAAAACACTTCCCTACTGAATAATAGTCAATTAAGTCTGAATCTAATTAGTGTTTAAGTTTTTGGGTGTCCACATGCACATGTACATGTTGAGAAGTTATTAAAGGTGTTGAATTGCAGCTTGAGAGTATTGCACGCTTCATCTGCAGTGTCCTGGTAAAATTCAGCTAATGTTTGATTTTCCAGTTTTTCTTCTAAGGAAGCAGTTACTTACCCATTGAATTAGGAAGAAATTAAGGAATGTAAAGGCTTCTTTAAAAAAATTCCAATTGAAATATGAGTGGGAGTAATTCCTACCTTTTTCATATGTTTATTTAACCAGTTTGAAATAAGTAAGTAGAATCTGTCTTAATAGCCTATAAAACAAAGCAAACATGATTGAGCAGAAGTGGCTGACTGGGTTCAAGTTTTACTCTCACGGAAAATCTTAATAAAAATATCTTACACTTTTTTCAACAATTCATTAACAAACAGACATATGATTTATGAACTAATTTATTTTTGTCAAATGATAATTTTTCCCTGTCAAAATGCAAAACTGCTCATGCGGTCTATTATTTTAAAATAATCATCATAGGTCAAGGCTGAACATTTTTAATTGAACAGCTGCTTTGGACTAAACAATATATTACTCATCGGGTTCTGGCACAATCATTATATTCTTTACAAAGCATGTTTCTAAAAACTGCTACCATCCATTATCAGTGTGAAACTTTTATTATGCAACTCTACTTTTTTTTAGCACCAGAAATGAAACAGACTTTATAAATATTTGTCTTTCCTATAAGAGTCCAGTTATTTTAATACATAAAAAAGTAGGAAAAACTTCAAACAGTAAGTAAGAAGAACCAGATATCTCACTACCATATAAATAATCTTAAAAAATTTCTAGGATGACTATTTGCCTGTTTCTTGGATGGAAAAACTGATCAGAACAAAACATATCATTACTTTTAGAGCACTCAAAAAAATTCTAGGTCCTTAAAATAACAAGAATTAAAAAATGATGAAGGAAGCAGTACACATTTTTAGCTGCTAGCAGCTAGAACAGTATGACAACACAGTTTATTCTCCTCATCTTCTTAAAGCTGGGTAAAGATGTACAGTACATTTTAGTGGATCTTGGAGCTGTCTAAACACCAAAGAAAGGGAGCCTGCTCCTTCCAATTTTCCCACAGTTCTGACACTGACTTCACACTGGTTCTAGTGATTTGTACACTCCTCTGTGAATAGGTTCATTTAACCACCTTGATGAAGAACTAATCCATTAAAAATAAACCCGAGTCAATTCAGTCAGCAACGGGAAGCATATCGACAAAGGGATATGTCTGATGAGTACCAGCGCCAATAGAAGTGAAAGGAAGGATCACGCAGCCAAAGTCAGAGGAATATGGGAGCCAGATTTGCTTCTGTAAGTGACAACAAGCTTTTAGATGAGCTCAGCTATCTTTTGTAACTTTGCCTTAATGTGTGAAAATAGCTCAATATGGAAAGGAGAAATGCCATATTTTGCTTATCACCGTTGTAGGTGCCAGGAACTTCCAGAACAGCTTCAACTTATACTAAATATTCTGTGGAGTTTTGGAATTCATCAGAGAAAAATGCTTATGACATTACCACCACACATTATTTCTATTCTGGTACAGAGATAAAGTTGTAATAACAGGGCATGTGAAGGAAGAAAAGCTATCTGCATATATTTCAGAATCTATGCTTTTAATATGAAAAACTCACTGTCTTAGAATATAAAGTCATCATTGAGTAACAGCAACAAATAGAATAAATCCTATCAATTCATCACCTAAATTAGCTGGAAAACAGACTACAATAGCTCAAAAAAACCTGCTCCATAGACTTTATTTCATTCCTTTACTTCCAGAACATTTGCATTGAGTCAAAAGCAACTTATTTTTCTCACTCTGTTCTCTTTAAAGGACAAAATATAAGCAGAGTATGCAGCAGAGAGCAAGAGAGGGAAGTCCAGAGGGTGA
>NW_010541177.1:0-30770 GCF_000687285.1 Phaethon lepturus | reverse complement strand
TCCCCCGGCGGGTCCCACGGTTTGGGAACCCCCCTGTGCACCATGCCAGAACGCTCTGCTGCAGAGCTGCCGGAGCTGCTCGCCTCAGCGACTGAGTCATGCTCGTCCCTTGTGCTCACAAGGGGTGGATCGTTCGCCTTCCTTACACAACGGGCTTGGGCTCCAGTTATAATGTACATCTGTGCTTTTGTAGGGAAGCGCGCTTTATTTAGTCCAAGCTTTCCTTAGAACTTGTTCACAAGTTGTCAGGCTACACGCAGTCCAAAACAGTAATAAAGGGAGTCTCAGTTACCAAGAAATGGAGAAGATTTTGAATTTTCACAGTTTTTCACATCCTCCTCAGAGAGTCACAATTGAGGGAGAGGCATTTGCAGTGAAATAACCACATTAATTAAATTATGCTTGTGGTAACAAACATTTGGAATGATAGTTTACACTGACCGTCTGTGTAATTTTTAGCATTCTAGCTCTATTCACTATTTTTTATGGAAAGTAATGGTTTCTCACTTTGCACAGGCCCTGCAATTAGTATTGATTTTAAGGAGATCATTTCTTAGCTCCCAGCTAGGCCATGACATTTGGTTATTAGTGTCCTGGTTTCATCTGAGATAGTTACTTTCCTTCCTGATAGCTGGTGCAGGACTGTGTTCTGGTTTCAGTATGAGAATGATGCCGATAACACGCTGAAGTTTTAAGTTGCTGCTGAGTACTGCGGGCTCCCCAGGCCCTGCCAGCGGGGAGGTGCCCGGGGAGCTGGGAGGGGGCACGGCCGGGACAGCTGGCCCAGGCTGGCCACAGGGACATTCCCCACCGCGTAACCTCATGCCCAGCGCATCGGCTGGAGGTGGCCGGCGGGCGGGAACCGCTGCTTGGGGACGGGCTATCGATCACCGGGTGGTGAGCAATTGCTGCACTGTGCGTCACTTGGGTTTGTATATTCCTTTGTTTGTATTATTATTATTATTATTATTACTACTACTACTACTACTACTACTTCTTCTTCCTCTGCTGGTCCCATTAAACTATTTTTATCTCAACCCATGAGGGTTTTTTCCAATTCTGTCCCCCATCCCACCTCAGGGCGGGGGAGTGAGCAAGCGGCTGCCATGGTGTTTAATTGCCAGCTGGGGGTAAACCATGACAATTAGAAAGAGAACTATCTCTAGATGCTGCTCTTGTGGTCTAAGACACAGCTTTGCACCAGTCCTTAAACACCCAGGTTCCTCCACTTCTTAGACAGTTTGCTTAACTAAGTCTCACACTTTATTGGGGTTTTTTTCCCCCTAGCCTTGTTTGGGCATTTATTCTTTTATATTGTGTCAGTCAGTGCCAAAACCTGGCCTGAAGATTAGATAAACAGAGAAACTTCAAAACATGTTGCGTGTGACTGTGACTCTTCTACATGGGGCTATGCTGCAGCAAGGAAATTCTTCAAAGTGTGTTCTGTTTTCACTCTCCTCTAGTGCTGAGTGTTAAACATTTCTTTTTCTCTTTTCTTTTTTTTTTCCTTTCCCTGTGCTGTATCATTAGTGCTGACTCTGTCTGATCCATGAGGAGAGCAAATTTCCTGCTTCTGCCTACAACACACTTGAGAACCTTTTTACTAGAGCCAGTAAGAAAGCTTTTGCATTAAGGAGGAAAAAAAGACAGAGTAAGAACACAATTTGTTTTTACGCAGTACTTTCATATACAAAATGCAGCAAGCCAAAGTAGTAGACATACCATGAGATATCACGGCGGGCTTCTCCGGCTGTGTTTCCCTGGAGGTCACAGCTCAGATTTGAGAGCTGTGCAGAACCACATGCTAAAATGCTGCTGCTGCTCTGTGTGAACTGGTCTTGAAAGCTGGTCCCTCTGAAGTCAGGCCATCTATGAAGATGATGTAAAGGATAGGTTTATTCCCTCTGTTGAGAAGTATTGCTGATTTCAAACGAAGAGGGGACACTGGCATTGCAGTTGTGCTCTTTGATTTCAGGATGTAACTCTCTTTATTCTTGAGCATTTTGGGGACTCCTGTGAATGCTTAAAGTTTGTAGCGGGCTTCTGTTGCACAGTGGTGCCCTAGCAGTTTCATGACTCCTGTGTGTTTGCAGAGAGTAACAACCATCCTCCAGTATGAACCTCTATATTGTGGATGGAAGGTGGGGTCTATCTCATTTTGCTTTAGGTGTCTACATCTGAGCTAGTGTCGTGGTTTAAACCCAGCCAGTAACTAAGCCCCACGCAGCCGCTCACTCACTTCCCCCACAGTGGGATGGGGGAGACAACTGGAAGAGTAAAAGGGAGAAAACTAATGGTTTGAGTAAAAGACAGTCTAACAGGTAAAGCAAAAGCCGCGCACGCAAGCAAAACAAAACAAGGAATTCATTCACCACTCCCCATGGGCAGGCAGGTGTTCAGCCATCTCCAGGGAAGCAGGGCTCTATCACGCGTAACAGTTACTTGGGAGACAGACACCATCACTCAAAAGGTCCCTCCCTTTCCTTCTTCCCCCAGCTTTATATACCAAGCATGATGCCATATGGTATGGAATATCCCTTTGGTCAGCTGTGTCCCCTCCCAATTTCTTGTGCACCCCCAGCCTCCTCTCTGGTGGGGTGGGGTGAGAAGCAGAAAAGGCCTTGACTTTGTGTGAGCACTGCTTGGCAGTAATGAAAATATCTCTGTATTATCAAGACTGTTTTCAGCACAAATCCAAAACATAGTCCCATACTAGCTGCTGTGAAGAAAATTAACTCTATCGCAGACAAAACCAGCACAGCTAGTCACCATAAGCTTCCTTTAAAGTCAATCAAAAAATAGAGGCAGTTCTAGGCAGTGGTGTTGATATCTACACTAGGATGAGGCGAGTCCCACTGTAGAAATGATAATCTTTCTCGTTAACTATAAAGGAAATCTGTACGGTGTCTCAGTCATAAATACCTGCATTTGGTTGAATAAATCTCACGCACAGTGTCCTGTTTCTATACTGCATAATGTTGACACAAAAACAATTTTTATTTGAGCAAAAGCTTTTGTTCTTCAGGACTCATGACATCAGGAAGCAAGGAGTATAAGTCCAGGCAGAGAGATGTGCTTCTGTGGCTGTTCTGCTTCTGCCACCCAAACCCAGTCTTGACTACCTATATGGCACTGCACTGTGCAGCACAAGCGTGCCTTTTATTGCAGAACACGCATAGAAGTAATACATCATTTCACGTGTTAAGATGTTATTTTCACTTGTTAAAATTTTTACCAAAAAATAAAGTTGAACTTTATTTTAGTTGAATTTTCTTGGAAAGTTTCACCTAACAACTTCTCCTTTTCCTAGGAATGGAATATGAAGCAATCTCTTTATTTTTTCTGTATTAGATATGTTCTTATCTCAATTTCATTAAAACCTGTTGCAATTCCATGCTTTGGAGAAGTGACTTTAAAAGATGGGTCATGGAGATGGGCCTGGGATATATCTTCTTATTCCAACCACAATGCTGATCCAGCTTGGCTAAGTGAAAACTAACAGACCTTCACAATAGAATACGCATGTACAGAGGAGTGCCTTCCCAGCAACTCATTTTTTTAGCTGTCAACAGCTACTAACACTACTGTGATACTTACTGTTGAAACTAAGAGTAAGAGTTGTCTCTCATGCTTACTGTACCTCCGTGCTTCCGGCAGCTAACTCGATGGAGGAAGGTGGTAACTTAATTAAATGCAGAGGATGAGAAACACAGATATTTAAGAACAAAGAAAAAGAAAGATGTGGGGCAACAAGAAAAAAACTCTGAGGAGGCACCAGTAACAGAAATAGGCTGATAATAAGCGGAGATTTAGCAGAAGGATAGTTAGCTGGATGCACAAACTAGGTCAAAATAGACAAGAAAGAGAAAAATGAAAGGCAGGAGTATGTAGTAGGCTGGGGCAGGAGGCAGAAAAGAATGCAGAGAAGTGCTGCTAGAGAGGAGAGAGAGAATCAGCTTGGATTACTAGAGCCACAGAACCTGTCCATGTCTCTGGCCACCAAGCATAAGCAGGCTTAGCCCTTGCGTTTCTTAAATCACAACCCTAACATTTTTCTAAGGGGTGATAATAAGACCACATCAATAAATACTATTTGTTTAAACTTGGTTATCTAAGGATAGCGTTTCGATCTCAAGTTATTTCTGAATATGTACTTTGCATCTGAATCTATTCCCTCAGATTTCCTTTTCCTGGTGTGTTATTTGATACAGCAGAATGCAGCAAGCAAAACCCTTGTCAGCACACAGCGAGTGCAAACAGGATTTGTCTGTGCATGTAAAAGCACAGAAGTGAGACAAAATCCCATACATTAGATGGAAAAGAGATACAGAAACATGCAGATGGAAACTGAGATTGCACTAAAAATGCAAACCTACAGATTATTTTATATATTGAGAAGAAATATAGGAGGTACTTTAGTTTTATCTTTCATTCTTTTTGTAAAGTTCCAGTGCAGCCCTTCACAAGTCTCACTTGAATGTTTCTTTCAAGTGAAAGCAAATTCAACTTTACTTCACCCAGCTACGATGTCTTTGAAAACTGTCTCAATCTTTCCATCCTAGGAGTACACTACCAACAGAGCCAAACTCTTAATAATATATTGCCTGACTCCAGACAAAGCATGTATCTTTGATCCAAAAAAATGTATAATGGCACTGGTTGAACTCTTTACTCAGAAATAGAAAATAGCATTTGCTTTCTTCTTGTGCAGTTTAATATTAGCCTGAATGTTTTCTTGTTTTAATACAGCTTCTTTCTTCTGTTTGCTAGAATAAAATCTGAAAAAATAGCAACCTGTAGTTTTTCCTTTCTCCAACCTTCAAACAAAAACGCTACAAAGCTCTGCTCTTACCCAGATGAAAGCTTACCCACCTACTTTAGCACCTATATTTCCATTTCCTTCTCCCACCGTAAAAGACACCCCTCTTGCCTTCGTCCTTTACACACCTTGCAGCTGAGCTGTAAATAAGCTCCAGATGCATGAGCTCAGTAATCTGTTTTTGTTAACCTGAAGGCTTCCTAGGAAAAATAGATTATGTTTCCTAACTGAGTGAGTATCACTGTAGCCATTGTCTGGAGAGTTTCCTGTTGCTAGAACAACTACTACGAAACCTGCTCCATTTGTACAGAAAACTGCTTGTAGGAAAACAGTGTATCAGTGGCTTGCAAACCACCTTCACAAGTACAGCCTGCAGACACTCCTAAGTGGCTGGAACTGTGCAGGGTATATCGTGCAGAAGAGCAGAAGCTGTGACATAGCTGGAACCCTGGCAAGGTCTAGAGAAACCGTTTGCAGCCTGGGTCTAGATTGGTCTTTCCCGATCAAAGAGTAGCCACGCAACTGCACGTCCTAGCTAATAGAGTTGATGCTGGGCAGTCCATGACAATGTCTGAATAGTGTTTTGAAATTTGTTGCTAGAGAGATGCCACTTCCACTTAAGTCACTATCAATATTCAGCCCAGTTCTTCTGTGGGATGACATGCAGGGACTGTGAACTGTGTCCAGATTTTGGAATTAAGATTATCGTACCTTTAAATTAGTGCCTTTCCTCTTGAAAGGGCCTGATGTGGAAACGACCCTACCACCACTCACTACAAGTGGGCCCCTCACTACAAGAAGGACATTGAGGTGCTGGAGCGTGTCCAGAGAAGGGCAACGAAGCTGGTGAGGGGTCTGGAGCACAAGTCTTATGAGGAGCAGCTGAGGGAACTGGGGTTGTTTAGTCTGGAGAAGAGGAGGCTGAGGGGAGACCTTATCACTCTCTACAACTACCTGAAAGGGGG
The DNA here is from genome assembly GCF_000687285.1 of Phaethon lepturus. Taxonomy (NCBI): domain Eukaryota; kingdom Metazoa; phylum Chordata; class Aves; order Phaethontiformes; family Phaethontidae; genus Phaethon; species Phaethon lepturus. The sequence continues at coordinate 24,986 of NW_010541177.1, read as the reverse complement.
TTGTGGCAACGAGGGTGTTGGCCTCTTCTCCCAAGTAACTCGCGATAGGATGAGAGGAAATGGCCTCAAGTTGCGCCAGGGGAGGTTTAGATTGGATATTAGGAAAAATTTCTTCACTGAGAGGGTGGTCAGGCATTGGAACAGGCTGCCCAGGGAGGCGGTGGAGTCGCCATCTCTGGAAGTGTTCAAGAAACATGTAGATGTGGCGCTTCAGGACATGGTTTAGGGGACATGGTGGCGCTGGATTAATGGTTGGACTTGATGATCTTGAAGGTCCTTTCCAACCTAGTGTTTCTGTGATTTCTGTGATTTCTGTGACCACGTAAGCTGATGGCAGAAGGGTAGATCAGAGTGGCATGGGACATGGCCTTCGGTGCGCTGCTTCATGGTGCTGAGGCATGGGCTGCCTCAGGATGTTCACCAGTGAGACACAGCCTGTTTGAAATGGGGGTTGGGGCTGGGGGGTGGCACCGATGCAGAGGGCACCTGCTGACCACCCGCCTGCCTGCCCGCCCACCAGGCCCACCGGCTGCCACGTGTCTGCGACGGCAGCGCTGTGTCCTGGGCACCTGGAAAGCCCTGAACCTGCAGTTTCGGCCCATGGAGGGTGCCGAGGAAGAGGTTTATACCCTGGCATCTGCAAAGAAAACAGCCATTAAGAAGGGGTTGGGAAGGAGGGTTGAAGAAGGGGGAAAAGATCTTTATTCAAAAAATATTCAGTATCGTTTTTCCTTTCTTCCCTCTTCCTCCTCAATTGTTTTAGCTCTCTACTTTTTAAGGCGAGTTTATTGCACAAATGCATAGTTTAGTCATTAACCTTCTCAGGTTGCGAAGGCGAAGGAGATACAACAACACAAGTTGTCCATGTTATTCATGGGATAACTCGACTAAAATTTCACATCTATCACTGCTATTTGTAAATGAGGTAAATTTATGTTGAGTAGTAAAAATGAAAGCGTGTCTACTTTGTTCTGAATGTGCTCACCTTCAGAAGTGAAATATTTTTGAGGTAAAGGAGTAGTATGCAAATCACCTGAATTTTTGAGCAAGGCTTAAAGGGGCTGAGGAGGTGGATGTAGGAAGCCTTCAGCTTATTAACCTGCCCTCTGTTTTTTTTTTCAGCAGGATGTAGAGGCGACCTTCCTTTCAGCAGATGAGCTGAGAAAACCAACGTATAGCCAGATGCACATGCATTCCCACTTTAAACTCTTGAAGCTTACAGCTTCCTCTGCTTCCCTTGGAAGTTTTTCCTGGATCTTAATAATCACAGAGGTGACAAAAATGCTGCTTAATACCACCTTTGACTGATATGTATTGAGGGAAATGTATTCAGTCCCAGTTCATCTCTGGTCTACTGCAGGTCTTTATTTATTACTATGCTGTTTCCAAGCTAATAAGTGTTATAAACTAAATTTGATTTTTTTTTTAAATAACCTATGAATCTTAAGATTCAATTGGAAGCTTTTGAAGCTTTACAGCATATAACTGGAGCTGATCTCTTATTCTTTATTCTTTAACCTACAGGTCAAGCAATTACTACCTTCTGTCTCTTACTCTATTTTTGTGCCAGTCTATTTTAGCTTGCTGACTGTTGTGTTGGTGGATCGAGCTTTTCCATAATTCTGTGGAATACATTTCTAGTCCAAAGAGTAAAACATTTTTAAATTAAAATGTATGATACGCTGAGAAAACTGTTAATACAAATATCAATATTTTCCAACTAAATGTAATGAAGCTATAGTCCTGTCTGATGCTGGTTTCCACCATTCTGACTAGACCCAAAATTAAAGACACCGGTTTCTGTTGACTTTAAAACAAAGATCCAAAAATTAAAACCATTTTCTCTATAATCAGGTTCCAAAATTTTTTTTCAAGACCAGAATAATTCATTATCTTTCAATGGTTAAATTAGGCAACAGTTGTAAATATGGTCACTTCTGTGAAAACATGTGAGTTAATTATGTCTGGCAGTCAAAGAAATAGGTTTCTGTGCTAAAGCTGCATGGACTTTTAGGAGGGGAAGGACTGGATTAACAAGGGTGAATTATGTTTACCGTTTTGTAATCTGCTTTTGTTGTCTGATTTTTTGGACAGAGGTTGGATTAGAAGTGGTGAGAAGTAGCTGGTGAAGGTTGTCTCACCTGCTCTGTTTGTCTTATGGTTCCGTCCTTTTTACCCAGTAGTTACTTTGTTGTGCTGGGTAGATCACAGAATCACAGAATCACTAAGGTTGGAAAGGACCTTCAAGGTCATCAAGTCCAACCATTAATCCAGCGCCACCATGTCCCCTAAACCATGTCCTCAAGCGCCACATCCACACGTTTCTTGAACACTTCCAGAGATGGTGACTCCACCACCCCCCTGGGCAGCCTGTTCCAATGCCTGACCACCCTCTCAGTGAAGAAATTTTTCCTAATATCCAATCTAACCCTCCCCTGGCGCAGCTTGAGGCCATTTCCTCTCATCATATCGCGAGTTACTTGGGAGAAGAGACCAACCCCCTCGTCACCACAACCCCCTTTCAGGTAGTTGTAGAGAGCGATGAGGTCTCCCTTCAGCCTCCTCTTCTCCAGACCGAACAACCCCAGTGCCCTCAGCCACTCCTCATAAGACTTGTGCTCCAGCCCCCTCACCAGCTTCGTTGCCCTTCTCTGGACACGGTCCAGCACCTCAATGTCCTTCTTGTAGCGAGGGGCCCAAAACTGAACACAGTGTTTGAGGGGCAGCCTCACCAGTGCCAATCACTTCCCTACTCCTGCTGGCCACATGATTCCTGATATAGGCCAGGACGCTGTTGGCCACCTTGGATGCCTGTAGATGCCTCGCGTGCTGTGGACTGAAACAGAGGAGGTGGCTGTGACTCCTTGTGTCAGGTGCCTGACCGGTCTGGCTTCCAGTCTTTTTATTTTGTACTTTCCATCCTTTTGCGCACATGTGTGCATGCACATGCATCTGTCTTTACGTATACATAAATAAAAAACACGCATGTGTATCCATGTGTATACATGTGTACGCTGAATTTGTGTAGAGCTTGGAAAGCAGTATTGTAAATTGTAAGAGCAGAACATAGAGGATGAAATGCTTATCTCTGAGATATTTTGTGACCCATATTAGTTAGAAAAATAGCCTCACAGTGGGAGAGCCTCCACTATGCATAGTAGAAAGGAAGGATTAGCAAAATAAATGGGCTACTGGTGACAAGAAAAGCAAGATGATCTAATCACTGAGGAGGAATAGAAGGCAACGTAGTATTACTTTTTAACTTGTTCTCATTTATAGTGATCTGTAAATTACACAGTGCCTGAAGGTATGCTGGGTACCCTGTAGACACTTCCCAGAAAGAGTATACAAAATATATAGAGGCATTGCATAATCAATAGGATTTACACTGAGAGGACAGTGAAGTAAAAATATAACAGCAAGAGCATGAGCATAGTTAAGCTTATTGTGATCATGGCTCTAGGTTTTTGCTTGAGGAAAAATCTTTTCAGGGACGGTGCGTGAAATATGGATGCCGAAGAGGCAGATGCATGTAAAAGACGAAATGGAGTAGAAGTAAGGGATGAACAAAAGTGTCCAGGGCCTAGAAAATCAAAATGGTGATAATGAGAAGACAGATAGCTGGAATTACATGAAAACATATTCAACAAATTGTGGTGAAATCCAAACTGATGTAGAAAAATTTGTAACCAACCTAGTGGCAACCAAAGAGTGGTGCTGGGATGGACCATGCAGCAGAGGACCTTTTTCACAGTGGGGCTGTGTCTTTTCCACAGGAATTACTAACACTGAATTAAAGGACTGTCTGACTCTAGTTGGACAGGTTGACTAAGCCAATTCATGGAGCTTTACTTATTTTTAAGACAAAGGAGAACATGGTGAACTGTGGAGTATAAGGTATGTCATAGACAAGTGAACAAAAGGCAGGAAAGAAGTTGATAAAATTAGGAGATAAGCAGGAAGTAATTTTAAGTGGCGAAACAGGCAGTGTACTGTTGAAAGGGAAGTATATGGGAGAATGTTTAAAAAAAAATGAAGTAATGAGTTCACTGGAGAGATTTTTATATGTACTATAAATGCATGCAGTGGGACAAAGAAAATAGGAGAAATACAAGTATATGAATCCAGAGGAAATCTGAACATCACATCACATCTGACCAGACTTGACCAAACCATGCTGAAGATACAAAACTTAGCAGCTGAATGTGAAGACTGACATTTTCAAAGAGACAGTAGATGTGAAGGGGGAGGGAGAAATAAACTTCCTTGTAAAGGGAATTTTGTAAATCACCGTTGTACAAACTGTATGTTGCTCAGGGTGTTTTAAAATGTATTAACCACTTGCATGTGGAATTTCACACCCTTTACATTGTGCCTGCTGTATAAAAGGATCAGAAGACAGATCTTCCTAACAAAAGATTTCCCATCCTAATGAGGACACTGTATTTACACAGGACTGGTTATCCCATATTCACCAGCCTGTTGGAGATGAAGGTGCTCATGAATAGGTACAGCCAAAGCACATGGTACTTGATCTATTCCAAGCCACCTGATTATCCCGCAGGGACTATTTCAGTCCAGGTGCAAATTAGAGCCTCTGAAAAACAGGAGAGTCCCAGAAGAGCAGGTGGGCTTTATGTGTCCAGAAGGGCAAAAAAGGCTGTTAAAATAACACATCTGTGTTTCTGTTAAGTAGAAGACAATGAAGAAAGCCTTAATCCGTCTTTCAAAGGCAATCAGAATCAAGCCTTGGTAGAAGATCTAAGCAACTCCAGATATTCAAGTACAGAGAGTAAACAGGGAAAGATGATATTTATCTGATGATTTGAGGGAAATAAAGCTCAAGGTACTGATTAGATGTATTCAGTTTTAGGCAAATTTTACTTCCACTTGAATTACTGGGAGAGTCTTAGTGCCTGAAAGGGTATTTAGAATATTAAAAAACAACAGTTAGATCATGAAGACATAAAAGTCACTGGCACAACTTTTTTAACATAACACGAAATGTTAATCCTGGGAATTCAGGAGAGGTTTTTCTGACTTTTTGGTTCCAAAAAGCTAGTAGGCAACCAATCCTGAAGTTATATTTATCCAAATACTTTATTTTCTAATTTTTCTGTAGTCATCAATCTCCTCAGAATCAAAGTAAAAGTCTTTTGCTAGAGCTTCCAGGACTGTTCTTAGATCTTTGTATCTGCCAGATCTCAACTGTGCTTTCTAAAACCACATAGCAGGTTTTTCTGGCCTTTTTTTTGGCATGCAACCTCTTTTCAGTACCAATTCAATGGAAACGTGAGCTAGATGCTATTTCACAGAATCACAGAATCACTAGGTTGGAAAGGACCTTCAAGATCATCAAGTCCAACCATTAGTCCAGCGCCACCATGTCCCCTAAACCATGTCCTGAAGCGCCACATCCACACGTTTCTTGAACACTTCCAGAGATGGCGACTCCACCGCCTCCCTGGGCAGCCTGTTCCAATGCCTGACCACCCTCTCAGTGAAGGGTATTCCAGTATTGTAGTGGAAAACCATCAGCTCAAGTGTACAATGCTTCTGTAAGAGAAGATAAAACTTGAATAAATTGAAACACATTTGAAGATATTGTAGCCTCAGATTTTACTATGGCACTACTTCTTGGGAGTAAGCAAGGGCCACTGGTCTCTACATATTCCCTTTACCTAATCTGCTCTGAGTACTGTCTAAGTGATAGCTGTGTAATATTATAAAGTCCTTGAAAAAAAGATGAATGTTAAGTATTGTTAGAGGAGACAAGTAACTGTTGTATTTAGCTTTGGCAGAAACACAAATGCATTTTTAATATCTTTTTGTTTCATCTAAACCCATTAAGGGAGCTTTTCCTTTTCTGTCTGTTAAAAGTACAGTCTGTATTTTGCGTCATGATAACATAAATTCTACAGAAACCTTACAGTTAGCGTAGCTTAGCATTGCTGCAAAATACTACAGGAGCTGACAATTCTGTTGCTTTGTGTTGATGGATGGCTGAGCAATTCAAAACAGTATGGCTTGTAAATCCAAAAATGAAACACGCAATCAGCATAAAACAAGGTTAGTCCCTTAAAATATAATGTAGCAAACCTTTAACACTTTCACATTTTTTTTCTTGGTTTTGCGATGTAGCGAGGGACGGCCACCTGGCAGAAGCAGCAGGCTGCAGAAGTCACCATTCTCACTTCACGTTCCAGGTGCACGGGCTGCAGAAAGCTCCCTTTGTTCCTTCCTCAAATGTGAATTAACAGTAGCAGCTTTTATAGTTCTGACACTGAGTGTGAGCCATAACAAGAGAAAACATGACATGCCAGTGTACTCTGAGGCAAAACCGTGCCTTGCAAGGAGATACACATTTTAAATATATATATATGTAATATAAAAACAAAGCACAGAGATTTAAATAAATCAAAGTGCCAGTAAACTCAGATTTGCCAGCTAGAGGGAAAGAAGTTTACAGACTGGGAAAGAGGGAATATAAGAGGGGATTAAAAAATGAAACAATCCTCTCTCTTTTTTAAAAATTGTGAAGATACACTCTCTGCCCTACGGCGTCCTTTAAGATGCTCAGCTTCTCAGTTCAGATGATCGTCAGCTCCTGTCTCGTAGCCTAAACCAATTATCCGCATTAAAAATGCAAGGCCAAATCCCATGCGCTGCTCACTGGCACTGCTCCGTGGGCTTCGGTGGCGCCGGGCCAGCGACACCATCTGAAGATCTGGCTGAGAGGCAGGAGTGCAAGTGCATCAGCCTGAGGTCGGCACCGCGCTAACGCAGCTACGCGGCTCCTCTTCCCCTCAGAGCCAGCGCCAGGAAGGGCCACCTGGGTCTGCAAAAGACGATGTAAGGCAGAGATGGGGAAACAGTAGCCTGAGCTGTCTTACAGCCTTTGTCCTCCACCACAAGTTTTTGGGTGCCTGCTGTTGTTGTGGATGCTGGATAATACTGAAATATATATGTATGTGTGTATGCGTGGCATACTGAGGTCTTTTTATCTCTTGCCGAATAATTTCCCCACACTCGCCAGTGTGCTCTAAAGGAGTGACCAAATTACACAGTAATGCCTTTTTTCTGTCTTCCCCAATCATTACTGAGTTATAGTCAGTTGTATTATTACGTTGATCGAGTGTAAAAAGGCAAATATTAAAAAAACCACCAAAAGACGACATGCCAGGGACTCCACAGCTGAGCCTTCCTTTTGGATGCTGCTGCGGGTTCGTTTACTCATTGAATAAGGCAATAGGACTTCTGATGCAAAGCGGAATGAGTGCATCTCCGACCTCTAAAAAAGGCTGAAGGCAGTAGGCATGTCAAATAGAGCAGAGGTCTAAGTGTGGCCGACAGGGCTAAGGGTCAGCCAGGACCCTCGGTTCTCCTCCCCAGACCGCAACCACTGCAGGTTTCTCACTCCTCTCTGCCCGAGTTACTATCAGGAATCTGAAGTTACAGAACTGATTCATCACAAACTTGACAATGAACTCATCCAAAGCTCGAAGCTAGAAACAGAGGTTAGCTGGAAACATCATCCATTACCATGGCTTGTTTGTTGCATATGGCTCTAACGATCACTTTTTTTACCACTAGCTGACACCCACCCAGTCCTTCCTTGGGAACGGAGAGTCATCCACAGGGATGGCACTGCTCTGCTGGCTCTCGCTAACGAACCCCTATGTGCGTCTAACATCGTAGTAGTAGTCACGTGCTTGCCAGGATAGTAAGGCACCCATGCCAAGAATTCTTCTTCTGTAAATTTCAGCTTTTTTAAGTGGCACATGTACATTCCTGATTTCTCTTTCTGAGCCTCAAAGTTTTTTGCTCCCTTCCCTTCCCTTCCCTTCCCTTCCCTTCCCTTCCCTTCCCTTCCCATATAATGATTCCATGTATTGCCCTGAATATTACTTTGCAGTTACAGAACCACCTCTGACCTCTGTTCCTAGAGCAGATTATATTTAATCATTGAGGTTTTTAAAGAAACATAGACAGCATTTTCTTTCTAAAATTTTGCTTTCCATTTGAAGTATGAGTGACAGTGGATTTCTTCAATTTTTTTTTTTTTTAATCAGAAGCCAAATAAACAAACAGCAATGCAGAACTTGTACACTGGGGGTGGGGGGAGAAGGAGAGAGAAAAGAAAAGACTTTTAGGAGAAGAGTGAATTTTCCTCTCCACAGTTTGAATATCTGGCAAATAGTTTGCTGCAATTTTAATTTCAGCAATTTTTAATTTCAGTCTGATTCAAATTATACGCTTTTTTGTTATACGACTGCCTCGCAATGAAGTGTTTATCTCTGTACCCCTATGTATTTTGTATACATACTGAAGATGAAGCTTTATTCCATGCCTAGCCATTACTGGATTAAGAGCTGGGGAGGGAAGGGTGAAGATGCTTACACTCAGTGTGTTTTGATGACTCATTTTACACTGAAAAGTTGCCAGATATGCATCATTTCCATTTGCTGGGAAATGCTGTTTCAGTCAACTGAAATTGTTTTTGATCTAGGGTGGGGGTCTTCAACCTACAAGCAAATGGAGACCACATGGTAATTATCCTCATGTCGATGCCAAAGCCAAAAATGCTGCTGTTTTAAAAAAGCAGAACCAAAAGAAGAGACGCTGTGCAGCTAGAATCTGTTTACATCTGGAGTATAATGAAAGAGATGGCGAAGACCACAAAGTAGATGGGATGAAACAAGGAAAATTAACGCGTCTTTTTCAAGTGATCAAAACCAAAGTCGATGCACTGAAGCACCTGAATATCAGTACTGCTTTAAGTACAGAACTACTAAATAAAACTTTGCAAGGTAATTTAGGCAGCTGGGAAACCAGAGCGCTTTCTGGTTTGGAAAGAATAGGTGGATTTTACATAACCTCTGTTCTTCCCACTATCTTAAAGATGAAGATTAGATACTTGTCAGAGATCTGATTTCAAAGAATTTCTGAGGCGTTTTTATCGCACTACTTTTTAAAGAGGTGGAGCTGCTAGTGGTTTTATAATGGAAACATTTGCTATTTACAGGCTTTAATTTAATTGCTTAATTGCTGCTTCAGAATGCAAAGGACTGGAGCTTGAGCCAAGAGTCATTTTTCTCAAAGAAAATATTTATTAAAATAAAAGCGAACTTTCACCATATCATGCAAGCTGTAAGTTGAAGCGGAGCTGGTTGAGGAAACCAAGTCAACTGCTCAGCCACACTGGAACGAGGAAACAAAGACGACTCTTCTTTGAGTTTCCTCCCTGCCCCCAACAGCCCATCCTTAATTTTAGTGACTTTGTAGGAAGAAATCTCAACAGTTTTCTACTGCTTCAGGAATGTCCATTAGTACAGACTTTAAGCTCCTTAGGGGAAACATACTTTCTCTTAATGGTTAAGAACAGGTCAGGGAAAGGATTTACAGTGTTGCCTAAGGTACATATGTGCTTAGTGAAATTCGGGAAGAAATCTAAATGGGTGCTGTGCCTAACTTCTTTTGACCGTATTACCTTGCCTATCAAAAATACATACCTAAATACACATGCAAATTCAGCATGTGATTGCAGTAATATTCTGATGATCATCAGCTAATGAAACATTGTATAAATCAGGTTTTCAATGCAGGATAATAATTTCTAAGGCACAAATAGCATTGTCTAAAAAAAGTCTTCTCTGTTTGGATTCGTAGTTTGACAGGTTACAGCTGCCTCTACATATTAGAGATAACAGGAGGAAAAAATAGATGCAGGGAAATCAGACACGTTCTAGAAATAGAGCTATCTTAATTCACAAGGATACCTTGCTAGATGATCCTTGCTTGACTTGCATCTCATGTGACACACATGCATGTGAACATCCAGCCATAATGGACTTGATTTTTAATTTCCCACATCCTCAGCTGACATTGAGCAGAAGAATACAGGTGATTCCAAATAGGTTGTTCATTGCTCCTCTTCTTTGGAGAGCTTGATTTTCAAAAACTTATGGAGGGTTTATCTTCAAGCATGGGAAGCAGAGGTAGTGTGCCCAGTGATTATCAAAGAAGTGTTTAACACACCAATACAAAGTGTTATGGTAATATATTAAGGACTATCCTGTACAACTTTGTTATAATGGATTCTAGGAATGAATAAATTGACATTTGAAGAGCCTAGTGGGTCATCTAACCCATCCGTGGAATATGCAGAATTAATAACTATGGGCCCTCGGATATTATCCTGAGAATAAGCTCAGGGATAATAAATAATTTATAGTCCATTTGTAGTTGCAAGTCTTTCATTCTTACAGACACATTTGGAACAGGAGCAGAATTTAATAGTGCAAGAAGCACAGTAAGAACGGCGGCAAAAAGCTTCTCTTCAGTGTTATCTTTGGACACAATTGTCTGTGCCGAGCTCTGCATAACTCAGCCAGTTCTCACTCTTGCACATTCAGGCATGAAGTTTAAATTCTCAATAGACCATTATAATCTCTCACCAAAGTTGGTGTAAATCCAGAGCAGCTCCAATGACGTCAGGAAAATAAGTTATTCTGAATTTACTGCTGTGTGACTGGGAGTGGATTCTGATCTCATCCACTTAATTCTTTCTGTAAATTACTGGGCCAAGTCCGGATGGCCTCACATAGGCAAAAGCTCCTGTTTGTCATCAGCAGAAATTCTGACTGAGCAAACAGGCCTAGGTTGCCCTTTAATCTCTTCTTATTTTCATAGCTTAGCCATGCACTTCTAACAACTCCCTGTATCAGCTAGACACCCTCTTTGGAGACTGTGGCAGTAACGACTGAGGATGCAGACTCTGGAGATTATTAAAGTAATTTTCAAGCTGTTGTTTCCACCGAAAGAGCAGAGGTGCTTGATAGGCCAGTGTTTGCTATGTCACCATCCCACACGTCCCCTGAAGAGCTGGAAAATTTTCTTTTTGATACCAGATCTGTCCCTACCTCAGAAAAATTCACCCTTCATTTCTGCTTCTCCGTTATTCTCCATCTCTCAAAACATTATCCAGATCTGCTACATTACTACTGCTGTGGCAGAGCAATGCAACGATTGGCAACCTAAAATTCAATTTTTCCAACAGAGCTTATCTCCAGCAAGCTGACAGACTACTGAACTCCAGCGTGCAACCTGACCCCCGGCATCAGTGAGTAACATGTCACCTAACTGCATCCCTCAAAAGCCTTTTCCTCTTGGAAGCAAGCTCTAAATTGCAGTGCATCTGAAATGAAATAGTAAAGCCTTTGGGCTTGTACTCTGAAGTGCTATTACAATCGTAGGTGCTGCAAAATAGATGTTTTATATAGTAAAATAATTCTTTTCATGAGAGTTTTATGTTAATTTCTTCCACTTCATTGCTATCTACAGGAGGATCTCTTTTCATTAATTTTGTAACAATAGCTTTATTGCTCTATGTTTTTATTAGGTATAAAATGAAAGATGTTTACAGTTTCACCATACAGAAAATGGAAAGAAAGACTTGAAGTGAATACAAAGAAATTATATGAAATCTAACTAATTACTATCTGTAGAACATGTACGTTTGCGACAAGAAAGTAGTGCAGGCAATAGTGAATCATAAAGGGGGGGAATAGCTAGATATAATACCCTGCATGCAGCTTTATAACTGTCTGAAGAACAGAGAAATGAAGGGCACTAACAATTTGCCACAACAGTGTGTCTTTCTAATGCACTGAAACCAAAATTTTACTAAAAGAAACAAAACATTCTTCCTAAAGATGGGCCTGCGACTCTGTTCGGATTCTCACAGAATGCTTAAATGAATTGACTGGCTATAACTCAAACCACTGTGACTGGGGATTTAGGGAAACATGGCACAGTTACTCTTTTTCCTTGCCTAAATTGTGATAATTTGGTGTTGAAAAAATGCCTCTCACTGTGTCTTGAAGCCCGTTGCTATAATGATTGATGATTACAAAATTGTTGATTGCAACATCTTGAAAGTTTCGTTATGTTTAGTTTTAAATGTCTCTGAACTAAAGGGCAAAAGAAAGTTTTCTATCATGCGCTCAAGCCTTAGATCTGTGGTAAGACGGTCCCAAACTCCGTATGGGAATGAAGATGCACAATGCTGAAGAAAGCCGGGCAGACCAGAGGGGCAGTCCCACGTCTCGGGGTGCATCCCGGCTATCAAAGGCATGAACCCTTTGCCAATGGGACTGTCAGCGAAACGTTTGGAGTGATGCCATTTCTGTATAGACATCTGGGATTATATTAGGACCTAGTGGTGCTCACAATTTTGTACGCAGGGGTGGGTTACGGCGGGACCGTGCCTGGGGGTGTAGCGTCCTAGTGCTGGCTGAATTTTGCCTATCCCTCGTGAGCAAGCAAAGCGCCGCAGCCGGCGCCCGCAGCGGGTGCTCCTGCAAAGACCCCAAAGCATCGCGGTTCATTGCAAGGGCAGATGCACCCTCTAGGATCCCGCTGACGTCGTTTAAGCACCGCTTAATCAAAAAGCAGCTATTGCTTAGTTTGAAGAAATTTTTGCCGTTTTTTACTTCGCTCTTGAACTGCAGCTGGAGATAATTTTGTTCAAATATCTTCATCAATTATTCAGCGATACGGAGGGCAAATAAGTCTGGAAGGGAATTGCTGAATTCTTTCTTTGTCTTCCTACTGAGGAAAACCCTTTCCAATGCGATACATAAAGGATTGCTGTGCTAGTTTAGACTGTTTTGCAATGCCAGGCCTAAGCTGGTGTCAACAGCAGATGACAACAGCCATATCAAAAACCTCTTCTATTTCCTTTACAAAGTCTTCGCTTCTGGGAAAAGATTTAAGATTTGCAATTCAGCTACAATGTGACTTAATCTAAGTAACTTAGCTGAAGTCAGAGGTGATGCATTTACAGTTGCAGCTTTGAAACAATTGACTTTTGCAAAGCAGGTGTAAAGAAGCTGATGCTTGTCTAAAAGTTTTGGATTTTTTTTATTATTTTGCTCGTGAATGTAATAATTTTTATTAACACTGGATGACAGAAAATATATAGCTGGCTTTTCAATACCAACACTAGAAGAATATACTTGCAGGATGACAGTCTAATTTTATTTCTCGACATGCATTTTATTTAGGGATTTATACATCTAGCCCACTCAGCACCTGCTGTCTTCAGACACACCAGCCATTTATGTCAATTATTTAGGGTTCCCCTTTAGGCTCTGAAGAGCAGCTCTTCCACTTCAGAATCCCCTTCTGCCCTCATTCAGTTTTTACCAGATTCTCATCTCCAACTCCTACTGCAGCCGGCTGTGCTGGAGAGGTCAAGAAACAAGGAACAGACTGCTTTCTGTGCTGGTGAGATACGCCAAGGAGCTCCAGCTCTGGAATTCAGGCTCTGGAAATGCGTCATTCCTTTCATTTCATCACATGTTCCTGTTTCTTTCATGAAGTGTTCAAAATTCAGTTGCACCAGCACACCAACTGGCTTTGAACCCTCTTTGTGAAGATCTACAGGAACCTGCAACAAAGACTCCTGAAGTCATCTAAAGCATCTGCGTATTTTACAAGTTTGTTCAAAACAAAACAAGGACCATACCTTTTTTCTTTAAGGAATTTTAGGGGGAAGTTCTTTCAATTATAAATTGAAAATTACACAAAATGTTTCAACTTAACAAACCAACGCGCATTCATAGCAACTAGTATTTGTAAAATAATAAAAGAGTAGCTTTTGCAAAGGGCTCTGGTGACAGTAGCTGATTCACTGAACTACGGGAACTGGGAATATTTCCTGCTCCTCTGCCACAATGCTATCAGCTCCCTGCCATGCAAACTCACCGCGTGCTAACTCCGCGGTACCACAGCGATGGATTTGTTTTCCATACTCTTCCTGTGGGCTCGTACTTCAGATGCGCAATTTAGGGGACGAGTGCTTATCGTGGCCCCAGTTTCCTATTTTACTTTAGAGAGTCTTTAGTCCTAGCCCCAGTGACACATGCATGGGGTCAGTGGACAACAGTGGCGAACATACATGCTTTGGGGCACAGATTGTTGTCCTGAAATAAGGGAGTAACACAAAGCATTGGTGTTGTGACTACATGTAATTTAAGAACATAATTTCCATTTTTGCACAGAGCAGTAGGTACTGGTAATTCTTTCTAAAATAAATCCTGAAAGTGATACAGTATTTCTCTGAAACTGGTTGCTTTATCACTATTATTCAACTTGTAGGAAAAAAAAAAGGCTGTAATCTGCATCAGAGCAGCGCTAAGGGCAGATCTGCACTAACTGCCTCTGACTGTTGTGCTCAGCAGGCATGTACAGCTGCTGGTCCTCAACTAGCTCTGGGTTCTTCTAGCATATTTTTGGATGAGCAGGATGCATAACTTTAAAAAGAAAACATTTGCCAGACCACACATCATTTCATTTTTGCAGCCCTTATGTTTAATAAACTATTACTTCTTCCACAACACTGTAATATTTTCCACAACACTTCACTTTTCCAAAGCATTGTCCAAACCTCCCCTGGGCTCTGCAGCAGCCAGTACTGAAATTCTCACATGATTTATTTTCCCAGGCACCTTTAGTTCTCCTATGGATATTAAAAGAGTGAGAGTTTAAAATATACACATATATAAAAAAGAAAATATTTTTTGACGGTTACAGAGAAGTCCTACTATTTGTATTTCATTCTTACATATGATTCACCGTCTTTATTTTAGTACAGAGTTAACTTAATATCCTGTGTGTTTCCTCATGCAAGAATGTGTCCGGTTTTGCCTTTGGTTTCCTGCTTAATCCTTTCTACTAGTGCTTTTTTAAACAATGATGATACAAAAAACCTGAATTTGATTGTGCTTCTTGGAAGATCTGCCCATCAAAGAATGACTGCGTTGTGGTGGTGTCCTTCTACTCTGTGAGTATACGGATACACAGAGCAAAAATGGAAATACAAATACTGAAAGTGCTATGCTGTGCCAGCTATTTGGACTGTAAAATTTCATTTTAAATATTTTCATAACTGCATTTTTAGGCAGGAAAAGTTAGTTCTTGTTTTCAACAAAACATTAAAAATAAATTTAATAAGAAAAACTTAAAACCAGTGTCAAGTATGGCACTTCAAAGTAAACTTTCTTGTAATTTTAACGTCCAGAATTAGACACATTCAATTTTTTTTTTTTAATCTCCATTACCAGAGTTTATAAAAACCTGTGTCCACTATTAATTTCAGGTATGTCTGAAATTTTCCAAGACTGTATGAGGAAGCGCCACATAAATGTGGAGGAAACTGCCAACATCTGTCACCAAAGTCTGAATTATCTTGGGAATGCCGTGTAAAGTACTAATTACGTACGACTAACTTCTACTTGTGGAGGTTATAAGCAACAAAAAACACTTCAGTGACTGTACTCAGATTTAGTGACTGGCCTGAGAATGTATATATTTTAAGTAATACTGACCAAGCAAACTCACAGACGCATAAAAACCTTGGTTGGAAGGGACCTCTGGAGGTCACTGAGTCCTCCCTCCCACTCAGAGCTAGCAAGTTGCTGCCTGTGTTTGATGCAGATAATACAGCACTTCCTTTCCAAAAAGGCATAAACTGGAACATCTGAAGTTTTGGCTGGGTTGCTTCTCCACATCACAGGATGAGATCAACCCCTTTGTGTGAGTTCAGCAAGGCATCACAAACCAGGACATGAGTTGAGGTTCCACCAAGCTAGACTGGGGGAACATGCTGACTGCAGTGCTCAGACACTGGCCACGGTCCACACGTTTGTCAGTATTACTTCAAAGAATTATTTTGGACATTTTTAAGGCCAAAAGATCATCCCATAGAAAGATCAGACTCTTCCCCCTAGAGTCTTACCATAAGCTCATAATCCTGAGCTAAGCTAGGATATATTGTAGAGAACACTGTACATCCTGATTATAAATTTCAAGTTCTGAAGACTCAACTACAATTTATTAAGTAGTTTCAGCGGTTAATTAACCTCACTACACAAACTGTGCTTCTTATTTTTATTCTAAATTCTTCTGGCTCTAGCTCTACGACACTGAGTTTTGGTTAAGAATGTGTTTGCTGGAGCAATTCACCATAAAAATTTAATGTTTCTGCCCTGATAGTACCACATAGCAATATATCTTTTTACGTGCCTTATCTTATGGTCACAGTCCTATTTAAAGCAGCAATTTGTCTGATTGTGGTTTGTTAGACAAATACCCCTCCATCAGAAACGTTAACGCACCAATCCCCTACAATCACACACCCACACACGCGCGTGCGCGTGCACGTGCATACACTCACACACGCACAGAGGTCTTTAGTTTCTCTTCAACTTTCCTTACCAAGATAAATTAATCCAGTGATTTATAACTTTCAAGGACAGATTTTTATGTATTTTACTATACCAAATTTCATATTCTATTGTTTGAAAAAATATAGACTATCAAACCACAATAAGGGCACACACAGCAATCACACCAGAGTACTTTTATTTGAAAAATTATCTTTTATCTTTTTTGTCCCCATGCATGATTATACAACTGTTGTCACAGTGCTAACTCAGGCAATTTTCATCTTAGAAGACAGGTTAATACCCAAATAATATAAATTGGTATTTTGCTAGAGGAAGAGTTAACCAACTTGTCCAACTGTCACTGAAGGTGCTCAAGGGAGGTGTTATAATTTCAAAACCAGGAACCTTAGGTCTACGTGGACCTTAGGTCTCCCATCAGAGGCAGATAGAGCAGGGATGCAGGGGAGCTGGGTGACGAATGGGGAGGTAACCCACCCGCTGGCGTCACCAGTCCAGCCTGTTCTCTGTGCTGTTATTGCTAAACCTACTTCCATCAGCAGTTTAGCTCCCAGCAGTGAATGAAATCCCACATCGGGTTCATAGCTTTTATTTAGATGCATGCAGATGCTAAAGAATAAGTTGAATACTGTGGCATACGTGTTAACAACATATTAACTGGTGTCTACCCTATCAGCTCAACCTTTTCTGAATGACTGCTCTGCCAAAAGGGTGAATGTTCTATTCCTGGGTCATACCTCATAAAGAAATTCTCATACACCTCCACAAAAGTTATATTACAAAGGTTAATCCATTCTTACTATATTTCTAGGGAGGTTTTTTTTTAGGAATTTTGACTCATCTAAAGCCAAGATTTATTTCAACAGCACAAAACAAAGACTTCTAACAATGTGGAAAGTTTTGTCTTCAGTAGTGCAAGTAATATTTATTAAACTCTGTTCTATTTCCTTAAAATGCAAAAGACAAACAGATTTTGTAGGCTGTTAAAAAAACAGTGGACATAATAAGACTGGCATTCTGAAGTAAACAGTTGATGGATTCATTTGAGGTGTGGAATATGCTTTAACGCAGAAAAAGCCAAGATACATCCAAACAGCCAATGTGATTAGATATTTCTGTTCATTAAATGAGTATTTTAGATTGGACGAGTAATGGATTTGTAATAGAATATTATTGTAGGCTTCATTTATGTTTCCTGTTAGGGTTTTTTATGATTTAAAGAGTAATGCCGTGATTCTTGCAATTGTGTGATCCTTTGCATTAACTGCTTGGCATGATCATCGACATAAAATCAACAAGTAGGTAAGGACCAGTGCAGTTTAAATAATACAAATGTAGTTCTTAGCTAGTTTTGTTGGCTGCTGTGTCTTTGTTTAATCAGAACATGCAGATTTTCTTCCATAAATTAACGTCAAATTTGAAATTGTGTCTGGACATACATAAATTTCTCATAATTTCTTGAGGCGCAAAACCATGATGGCAGAATGGAGCATCCAGTAGAAAGATGATACCAGGAGTTAATCATCTTAATTACATCCTATTCTGAAGTTCCATTTCTCAAACTCCACTTCCCAGTGATTAGATTTTATTATGCCTTTATGGAAAGGTCAAAAAAGCTCACACCACCAAATAGCTCTTCAGTGTTTAAATGTCTATCCATAGTAATCTTTTCTTCTAAACTTGTAAGTGTAATTCCTTACACATAATGAGACTTGCCTTGTAGTTTTTGCTCCATTATTTAATTGTATTTTTATCTTTTTCTCAAATTTCCGATTTCCCCCTGAAATGCGACTATCCCGCTTGGACATGGTATTTTTCACTCAGCATTACCTGTATGGGCACAGCCACTTCTCTGCCCTGTTTTGTAACTCCAAGATATCCACAGATGCCTGTGGGACGTTTGCTTTCTTGTCCATGGAGTTCCCCTGAGCATTCACCTCGAGGTGGTTACCACAGATTACTAAATAGGTCCCTGTGTGACTGCTTGCCAAGGTGGTCTCCCATCCACAAACCAGAACTTGAAATTTTGCTCCGCGTGTGTTATTTTCTATTAGTTTTATTAAAACACATCGTGCCCGTCGTGACAACCTCATTGAGCCATTCAGCTTGCGCAGCACAGGTAACGTTTTTCCTTACTTACCACCCTGCCAATCTCTCTGTCACCTCCACGCGTGATTAGCACAGATGCGGTGTCAGTGGTAGAATGGCTAGTGGCTAGTGGCCACTCTCCAGTGAGCCCACTAAAAAGGCCAGGATTTTTTAATATGTTCCTAATAACGACTCCATTTTGTATCTATAAGTGACCCAGGTTTCAATCCTTTCCATATTAATCCCATGTAGTACAAGCTTTTTAATTAAATCGTGATGTGGTTCTAAGTTAGTACTGCACTGTCAGCTAAAACCCTGTCTTCTGGGAAATAAGCTTTCCTATAAATGCTGTGTAAGTGGGGACTGATGGGGGTGGATATCACCTCATCCAGCTTCCTCCTCCTCTCCGTGCTAGGCTCAGCAGCAGGTCAGGAGTTTGCCATATCCATCCCTTCACGCCACAGTATGTGCCCTGTCTGTAGGGACCGACCCGAGAAGCAGGTGCGGAGGTTTCTCAATGCCTCCTTCCTCAATCCTCCCGTCCTGGCAGCGTTCGCACACACACAGCTAGTTCCCTCCGTTTACCAGGATTTACTTCTCCGCTCTAAATCAGACACTGGTTTAAGATGTGGCTAGAAGTTTTATATGCGCCCACACATTGTATTACATTATTTGAGTGGTGAGAACCGATAAATGCTGCAGCTGCAGAGCCCGGCCTAAGCACGCGAGGTGTTAATCAAATAAAAACGGAAGAAGTCGTCCTTGTCCAAAGGGACTTGGCTCCAAAGCCTGGGTATCCGTCCTTTTGTTCCACATATGCTCTCTAGTACTCTCAGCTCTTCATAATATTTCTCATTAGTAATCTTGCACTTTGATGCATCAAGGTCATTACATGTGAATCTATCAAACGAAAGGCAAGACATCAACTTCATTTAAGATGAACACGAAGGGTCTGGTCTTCCACGGTGCAAAACGTGCTCTGGCCAGTCCTGAAAGCCTCCGAGGCGCATTGTTTCCGGTGTCAGCTCAGGACTTTCGGCAACTCTGAAGAAGTACTTGAACCCTGCCAGGTGAGGTTCAATAAATAGCTAGCAGTATATTAATAAAATCGCCCTGAGAGTGTGAAAATCTTGGCACAGCATGAGCAAATAAGAGCCAAATTCTCACCTAAGGTAAATGGCTATATTCCCATCAAATACAGTTATGCCAATTTATACCATTTCCTGAATGTATCCATTTTCGACTGGACTTCAAAAGCAGCCCATGGTTTGTACATACTTATATTCACGCTTTTCAAAAGACTGCATTTAACTTCATCGAGTATCTTTTCCTGTTTCCATCACACATCTTGACTAAACTGCAGCCAGAGTAGGAAATGCCTACAGCCACTGAAAGGATGTCTGCAAATAAAAATTGTCCTAGAGAATTCTACCAACTAATAGTCTCCCAGCCTTCTCGTAATTATTGTTTTTACCTGTGACACAGCCCACTTATCTTCCCTGTATTTTTTTTTTGTCAGCTCACTTTTCAAGAGAGTTTATGTTCTGCACCTCGTCTTATTTTTTTAAGTCATTCATGTTCTGGCTACAGACCTGACTCCCGTCTCTTCATGCACCTTAAACCATCCTGATTTGAAAGCTAGCCATGCTCAGCCTCCTGCCTATGTTTCATTTTCTCTGGCCTCTTTCTCTTCCCTCCCTCTACTCCTACACAAGTACTCCTAAAAGACCAGCTCCCAAGTGCACACTGGAAATCCTGAGGTTTATATTATTTTTTTCATAAAAAATAAATCTTCATTTTGGTCATCCCTGGACTCTTTTTGATACACTTAATCTACGATGATTTTAGGCCAAACCAAAGGAACTGCACTAAAAATTTTAAAAGCTTTTGTGATAATGGTCATGTTAGAGGCTTCCCACCTTTTTCCTCAAACTTGCCCTGTATTTCTTAGCCTGAAGTTAAATTTCCAGTTCTGATTTAAACGGCCAACGTACACAAAGTGCCTGCCAAGAAAACATATAGATGTGTCTACCCTGACCGGTGCAGAGACGGACAAAGGTACCACAGGCAGCTTGACCGCTGGACGCAGTAGCAGGCGGGGTCCCCCCCCCCACAGGGGCTGCTGTCTCCAGCCCTGAGAGAGGGTCCGCAGGGCACCCCGTCATGGCACATGGGCACGCGCCTGTCAGCTGCTTCCAGGTGTATTCCCGTGAATTTCCAAGGGTTTTCCGGCAGATTTGGGAAACAGGGAAATAGAGCTTAAATGGCCACTCTTAACGTTTTTCTGAATTTGTGTTAAGTGAACGGAGTGATGCTGTCGCTAAAATAGCCAGAAGTTTGCCAACTTTACAGAAACGATCCAGCTGAAGTTTCTGAGCGCTGCTGCCTTCTTGGCCCAGTACGGCTTTAAATACTTAATATTCACGCTGTGAGAAAGTTCTTAACAAAAATATTTGGCTTGAAGTCTTGAATGTCAACAGCTTTTCCCGAGGTCCTTATCTCCTTAAATGCAGTCAAACCTCATAGAATAATGGGGAGAAAATGTAGTGGAGCAGATAGGGTTATCTTAAAGCAATACCAGAGCAGGGAAATTAGAGATTTATGCTCGCCGTTACCTCCGACTTGGAGCCCAAATTCGGTGACCTAAGCTACTAGAACATCTATCAAAGGTAATAGCCCAGCGATCTTTTAAAGTACACACCTGTCCTGTTAAATAAAGGAATCCTTCATGTTGCAGTTATTACGGCTCGGCAGCGTAGCTGAGAAGGAGGTACTGACGCCTTTGGAATTGTGCTGCTCTCCTGCTCTTTTAATGCATTTTCACGCTGACCGCTCCTGCGGGCACGGGTACGGACCTCAAAGCCAGCGGAGTCTCCTCCAAGGGCTAACGGGGCTGGTGGAGAATCCGGGCGTCGGGCTGACCTTCTAGGAACGTCGCGCGATGGCACGTATAACGTAATGTCGGGGCTTCAGTGGGGAGGGGAAATACGGCCCGTGATTAATCTGACCTTCATTTACCTCGTTGAATCAAGCTCTAATGAGTCCTGCCAGCTGCGGTTCTGCGTTAAGCCAGCGCTGTTTGTGTCTGGTCAGCTGTGAAAAGGGACCGAGAGAATAGTTTCTTCAGCGCGAGGTGTTAATGTCAGTCTCCCACACACATCCACTTAGGAACAGAACCGAATTTCCCTTTAGAGGCTCTTCAGCTTAAAAGTGAACGATCTGAATCACCGTTCCAGCCAGAGTAGGTGTAATTTCTTTTTACTTGATTTACTTGACAGCAACCAAACTCAGATATCACGAGTATCTCCTTTTTTTTCTGTTTTATCCAAGTTTAGCAGTTTTACGGAGGCTTTGCTTTAAGATTGAAGCAAGAAGCCGATCTATGAAAGCATTTTGTGAGTTTACCTTCAACTGATACAGCTAGCAAACCCTGAGTATAGATGCAGCTGTTCAAGCAAAACGCATGCCTTTTATCAACACACCTCGGTTTGGAGAGCTGGTTTGAGTATACTGGAAACAAAACCCTTCCTGTGGCACAAGGAACACCTCCAGCAACAGGGTTTGCCATTTTAATTTCATAGGCGTTTCCCTTCAGGTATAGACTAAAAGTTCTCGTAGCCATTAAGGTCTAGTGACAAAATTAATGAACGCTAAATGTTGCATAAATCCTATATGTGAATAAATCCTGAGTGTTCAAGCTTTCTTGGAGGATGTCAATGTAAGCAGTAAGTGCTACAAAAAAATTAATATTATTTGTTATGTGGAAATCACAGAATCACAGAATCACTAAGGTTGGAAAGGACCTTCAAGATCATCAAGTCCAACCATTAATCCAGCGCCACCATGTCCCCTAAACCATGTCCTGAAGCACCACATCCACACGTTTCTTGAACACTTCCAGAGATGGCGACTCCACCACTTCCCTGGGCAGCCTGTTCCAATGCCTGACCACTCTCTCAGTGAAGAAATTTTTCCTAATATCCAATCTAAACCTCCCCTGGCGCAGCTTGAGGCCATTTCCTCTTGTCCTATCACTAGTTACGTGGGAGAAGAGACCAACACCCTCGTCGCCACAACCCCCTTTCAGGGAGTTGTAGAGAGCGATGAGGGCTCCCCTCAGCCTCCTCTTCTCCAGGCTGAACAACCCCAGTTCCCTCAGCCGCTCCTCAGAAGACTTGTGCTCCAGACCCCTCACCAGCTTCGTTGCCCTTCTCTGGACACGCTCCAGCACCTCAGTGTCCTTCTTGTAGTGAGGGGCCCAAAACTGAACACAGGATTCAAGGTGCGGCCTCACCAGTGCCGAGTACAGGGGCACAATCACTTCCCTACTCCTGCTGGCCACACTATTCCTGATACAGGCCAGGACGCTGTTGGCCTTCTTGTTTCCGTAGACAGCTAAAAAGGGAAAAGCAGTGGTAAACAGAGACAAAGGCAAAAGTTTGAAAGGTCAAGGCTTCAACTACTGAAAGTACCATAGCTCCACGGGCTGAAGGGGATTCATAGCAACATGCACTTGTGGACAAGTTGAACTTGTTTTAAAATTAGAGAATCCATTCAATGGGTACAAGATGCAGTGGTGTACAGGATGAGTCAACAGACATACTGTTTTTCCTCCCTCTGTTCCTGACCTACCTTATGTCCTACCACTCCGCACAAAAGAGGGCTATTTTGTTGTTGTTATAACTAGAAGAGATTTTTTTTTTCCTTTTTCTCCCCCTCCACCCCAACCCCTTGAGAAAACAAATCGTTCTTGGTTTTATCCTAAAATACTTGAGTAAAGTCACCTCTTGTTGTAAAGTCCAGTGCTGGCCTCGCTGAGGTGCAGTGTAGTAAAAACTGTATTTGACGCTACTGGGATTTTAGAGCAGGATAGTAACGCTAATACTGATTCCCCTGCTTTAAAACAGACATCTCTTGGGTAGTCAGGACATACCACAGTCTGCGTCCCAGCTGAGAGCAAATCCCACAGCAAATGGGACCATTTGTTATGGCTTGTAGAAACGTATAGCACTCCCTAATGTGGGAAAAAAGTCATAAAAAGATGGATGAATGCCCATCCAGTGCTCTGTTTGTTCAAAAAATCTAGATAAGAATGTTTTGTAAGATAAACTATTAATTGGCATGTTTCTTAATAATTTATGAAGAAGGTTAAGTGCACGATAAAATGTGTAAGAGGAAGGGATTTTGTTCTTGTTTTTTCACCTTTAAGCTACCAGGAAGGCTAATTCTCTCATAACTTTGCTCGAGGAGTCATCGGAGACCTCACATGTTCGCTTTGAACTTTTTCTGCCCCGAAGAAAGACAGAGAGAGAAATTTTCTCCTGAGTGTTTTTCAGTACTTGAGTTAAAAGTCAAGACCAAACAGTGTGAATAAAACTCACCTTTCCTCTCATTACTCAGGACTTATTTGCATAGATATTTTCTGCTGCCATAGTTTTCTCCTCTTCTTCTTTGTCCAGAAGTCTGGAGACTCCGAGGAGTCACCTAGGAAAGGGTGATTAGAGATGAATTTCTACCACGACACAAATGTATAGTTCCAGAGATATGTATGTCACCTGATCTTTATAATTAAAGAGAAGGAAAAAGAACATAAACCTGACCTTCCCCTCCTCCTTTCATAATCCATTATTAGTTACAGTACCTTTTTCTATAGGGTTCTCACATGTGTCCTTCATTATTCTGAAAGAATTGCATAAGATTAGCCTGATTTATCACTGACATTGTTCCCTGACCTTAAAAAAATCCTGTCTTTTCATCCACCCCACAGAAAAAAAATGCTGAATGAATTTCTAAAAGGTGGGCGAAATAGTTGCCATAGCCTCCAGGCAGCAAGAATGTAAATGCTAACAAGTTATTCTGGTTTTACATGTCTATTCACCTTTATATAGATTCTACCACCACTGTGTCTCGTACTGCGTGTGTTAATGCTCGGGAAGTTCTTTTGGGCCCTATAAACAGTCCCATAATATACCTGAATGTAAACTGAAATAGTTTCCTCTAATTCTCTGTTGCCTATTTAATAAGCGTATTCTTGCTCTGCACATTCACCTAAGCCCCTGGTTTTGCCACCCGTACGCAGTCTCCAATTTTATAACCTTTTTTTCCCCCCTTTAAAACTGAGCACAATAGCTCGGATTGTGACAATTGCTTATTGAGTTTCAGAGAAAGTAAAAAAAAAACGCAATATCCTTTTGCAAGACCAACCCACATCTTGAATCCATATGTTTGAGCATGTAGGAAAACTGGATCTGATGCCCCCACCACGAGCAAATTAAGGCAGGAAAGGGTGACGACAGCGGTAGGAAGAGCAAGGAGCGATCCCGTCTGTAACTGTACCCTTAAGAGCGGCTGAAGGGATGCAAAACGCGGGGAAAAGATGCTATGTTTTATTATGATCCGCTGCGTAGCCCATTTCCCTCCTGCCCCAGTCAGGCATTTCCAGTCAGGATGTTCTCACTCAGGGCTGAGGAATAAATGCAGAACCCAAGCCATTTGCTTCACAAGCTGCTGGAGTAAGAAACCTCCCAGAAGTAAGGAAAGCTTTCTGCGGGCGGAATTGCGTTTTCACCAAAGCTTACGCAGATCCGGACCGGCCCTTACCGAGGTCAAAGCAACAACCTCCACCGCTGTGAAGCCGTCAGAGGCCTC
>NW_010541176.1:0-2385 GCF_000687285.1 Phaethon lepturus | reverse complement strand
CCCCGTTTTATCCCCTCCCCCCTCCAAACCTTCACAACCCGGAAGAGTTCAGATATGTATCTAGCACTCAGATCTAAATCTCCCTTCTCCCTTTATCCTTTTATGTTAACTTGATTTTTTTTATCATTGTTGTAGTGCTTTTTTTTTTCCTCAGTGATCAAAAACTCTTGTTTAAATCAACAAGGAAAATTAAGCTCACTTCATCCTATCATCCCTGAGGCAAAGGCAGCAGATGGAGGGTCCATGAGAAACAGAGGATCCCCTACCTTCTTGCCACCAGGAAGAAGGAGAGGACCTAAACGCCGAGGGGAAATGGAAACAAGCAGTGGGCAAATCCTCTCCTGGCCTCCCTCACCTTCCCAGCTGCCCCTACACAACAGATATGGGGCTCTGGAACTTGAGTGCCAGGCAAATGAGGACATTGATGAAAGTCCATCCAAGGGGTTGCTTAGGGTGAGTCAGTCAGCCCCACGCATTGCAACTGCCTCTGTTAAGAAAAAAAGGAGGGTATTTGTCGTAGGCAATTCCCTTCTGAGGGACACAGAGGGCCCAGTATGCTGACCAGACCCATCCCACAGGGAAGACTGCTGCCTCCCTGGGGCCCAGGTTAGAGATTAAATTAGGAAACTCTCTGGTCTGGTACGACCCACTGATTATCACCCGCTGCTGGCTATGCAGGTTGGCAGTGATGAGGTTGTGGAGGGAAGTCCAAAACTGATAAAAAGGGACTTTGGAGCACTGAGGTGACAGGTTGATGGAGCGGGAGCACAGGTAGTGTTTTCATCAATCCCTTCAGTGACAGGGAAGAACGCTGAAAGGAACAGGAAAACACACTTGGTTAACACATGGCTCAGAGGCTGGTGCCATTGGCAGAATTTTTTTTGCCCATGAGGTGGTTTACATGGCACTGGGCCTGCTGGTAGCAGATGGAGTGCAACTGTCTCCAAGGGGGAAAAGGATGCTTGCTTATGAGTTGGTGGTCCTCATCGAGAGGGCTTTAAACTAGATTTGAAGGGGGAAGGGGATAAAACCAGGCTCACTAGAGAGGGCTCAGAGGCTGGTGCCATTGGCAGAATTTTTTTTGCCCATGAGGTGGTTTACATGGCACTGGGCCTGCTGGTAGCAGATGGAGTGCAACTGTCTCCAAGGGGGAAAAGGATGCTTGCTTATGAGTTGGTGGTCCTCATCGAGAGGGCTTTAAACTAGATTTGAAGGGGGAAGGGGATAAAACCAGGCTCACTAGAGAGGAGCCTAGGGGGTGGCATGCCAATCTTGGGGATGAAATTGATAGCCCTGCTCAAGTGCATCTATACTAATGCATGCAGCATGGGCACCAAACAGGAGGAGCTGGAAACCATTGTGCAGTGGGACATCTATGACAGTCACCATCACAGAAACATGGTGGGATGACTCTCATGACAGGAGTGCTGCAGTGGATGCCTATAAGCTCTTCAGAAGGGATAAGCATGGAAGGAGAGGTGATGGGGTGGCTCTCAATGTTAGAGAGTGTTTTGATTGTGTAGAGCTCAACAATTGTGATGGCAAGGTCAAGTGCTTATGGGTAAGGATGAGGGGGATGGCTAACGAGGCAGATATCCTGATGGGAGTCCGTTATAGACCACCCAACCAGGATGAAGAGGCAGATGAGACATTCTGCAAGCAACTGGCAGAAGTCTCACAATCGCTAGCCCTTCTTCTTGCAGGGGACTTCAATCTACCAGACGTCTACTGGAAGCACAACACAGCAGAGAAGAAACAGTCTAGGAGGTTCCTGGAGTGTGTGGAGGATAACTTCCTGACACAGCTGGTAAGTGAGCCCACCAGGGGAGGTGCCTCACTTGACCTGCTGTTTACAGAGAAGTACTCGTGGGAGAAGTGGTGGTCAGAGGCCGTCTTGGGCTTAGCAACCATGAAATGATAGAATTCTCAATTCTAGGTGAAGTAAGGAGGGGTTCAGCAAAACCACTACCATGGAATTCCAGAGGGCAGACTTCAGCCTGTTCAGGTCACTGCTTGAGAGAGTCCCTTGGGATACCATCCTCAAGGGCAAAGAGGTCAGGAAAGATGGACATTCTTCAAGAAGGAAGTCTTAAAGGTGCAGGTGCAGGCGGTCCCCATGTGCCGTAAGAAGAGCTGGCGGGGAAGGCGACCGGCCTGGCTGAACAGGGAGATTTTGCTGGGACTCAGGGAAAAGAGAAGAGTTTATCAACTTTGGAAGAAGGGGCAGGCAACTCAAGAAGAGTGCAAGGATCTCGTCAGGTCAAGCAGGGACAAAATTAGAAAGGCAAAAGCCCAGCTAGAGCTCAATCTGGCCACTGTCATAAGGGATAACAAAAAAAGTTTTTACAAATGTGTTAACAAAAAAAAGAGAGCCAAGGAGAATCT
>NW_010541175.1:710-24356 GCF_000687285.1 Phaethon lepturus | reverse complement strand
GGCGTTCAGCCTACGGCTCCTCCCGTCCGCCCTCACTCTGGCCGTGAGGCCTCTCTCCTGGAAGCCGGTTACCCTGGCGAGGTGTTTCGTCCAGCCCCTCCAGTCCCGAGGCTGGGGGACTCCCCCTGAGGCCTGCTGGGTGCTCACTCCATCACCCCGCAGCAATGGGAGCCCAACCGTGGACCCTCCACACCGGTGGGCTGCTCGCTCCCATTACCCAAGCCCTCTGACAAAGGCTGCCCTGCAGACTGCAGTGGCCTGGGAGAGAGGATGGGGCAGGTAACCTCGCTCCCCCCGGGTCCAGGTTGTCTTCCTCTGACCTCTCTGTGTCTCCACAGACTGCAGGTTGGCAGGGGCAAAGGCCCATCTTACCGTGTGGGCCGCCGGCAGCAAGAACTGCTAAAAACAACCAGCGCTCTGGCAGGGGTTCTCAGGTGGCTTTCCATCTGTCTTCCCTTCATTAAACCTCCTTTTAATACAGTTGCTGAGACAGCAACTTTCAGTGGTGATGCATTTTCTGGCTGCGTTTCGCGTCCTGGTTGAACGCAATTAAAACCACTAGCGTGGTGCTGAGCTCCCAAGGTCCACAGCCTCATTTAGTAGGTCAGGGCTGGCAGGGTAACGTGAGAGCACGTCCAGTCAACACGATAGTGCCTTGGGTTTGTGTAAAGGCAGCCCAGTCAGGACACGGTACAGCGTTATATCTAAGGAACCAAGAGAAATGGACTCATCTATGTGCTGGCTAAAATGAGAATATATTCTTCTGTGTCAGCCTTGGTCATCTAAATCCCATAGGACTTCGAGGAAAAGAAATGTAGAAACAAAAATCCTCTTGTGC
Source organism: Phaethon lepturus (assembly GCF_000687285.1). Classification (NCBI taxonomy): domain Eukaryota; kingdom Metazoa; phylum Chordata; class Aves; order Phaethontiformes; family Phaethontidae; genus Phaethon; species Phaethon lepturus. The sequence continues at coordinate 23,518 of NW_010541175.1, read as the reverse complement.
CCATTCCTTCCACCTTGGCCTGTCCATCAGATTTGTCCCTGCCTTAACAAAATCAGATAGGCGGACAGGACAAAACTTGCATGACCATGTCCTGTACTCCCCTTCTTATTAAAAAGGAGCAACAATACGTATTTTGCCTTCAGCAAGGCTTTCTTTGCAGATACAATCATTAAAAAAAAAAAAGAAACATGACCTAGAGTGCAGAAGATACTTTGTCCTCAGAGAGCAGTATCAGTGGTTCCCTGTCAAATTGAAAGGATATTTTCCATGATGATCTGTCTTGGGTGACTTGAACACTTTCATAAATAATTTGGATGATGGAAAAGAACATGCTTACTAATTCTGCAGATGACAAAAGCTTTAAGGAAGTTTGAAGACAGGGCTAGGATGAACATGATCTTGACAAATCAGAAGAACAGTCTCAAAAATGTAAGTCTTAAAAATGTAATCTAGTTTGTAATCTAGTGAAGAAAAATGCAGTGGCCTACACTTAGTGAGGATAAGCACCTGTATGAAACAAGGAAGGGCAAGGCAGTGGTACAGGAATGCTTCTGGGATGTTTGTAAGGAACCATAAAATTAATATGAGTCAAAGTTATGCTGCTGCAAAAAGACTTACATCCTAAAATGCAGTATCTATAAGAAATCCCCATGGAGTAACAATAACAGGAAACTCAGCAGTCCTTAGACCTTGGCTGAAATACTGTATTTCGAACGCTACGGGCCAATTGGAGAGAGCCAAGAGTGTCAAAGGAACAGAAAATATGACATGATGCATTTGTCATAATTATTTCAACCTTCCTGCACAAAGAGGAGAAGATTGAAGGAAAGCATAACTAACTCTCAGATACAAGAACTTTTCAAAACTAGGAAGGGATCGTCTAGGTATTATCTTCCTAAAGGAAGGGGGAAAAGTAATGACCTAAGATGTCAGCAAAGAGAGTTAGAGTGAGCATCAGAAGGGGTTGAGGGGATGCTTTTTAACTGTAGCCACCATGAAGCACTAGTGAGATTGCTCAGTGAGGCTGAGGAGTCTCTGCCACCAGATGCTGGTGAGAGCAGGTTGGACAAATCCCTGCCAGGAATTACATACCTGTAGCTGGATGAGGTGGTGGGACTAGACTCTCTGAAGACCCTTTGCAGCACCAAGCCTCCAGTTCTGTTTTCTGGCAAGGGGGGGAACCAGCACACTGCCAAGTCAGCCCATCCCCAAGTCTTCATCAAGCATCCATTCAGCTCTTTGTTGCCCTCAGCCTGTGGAAGCAAAAACACCCAGTGAGTTTTAAGAGGTTGACCGGCCCTCAGAACAATGCTGCTTAAAAATACCTCCCTTCCTCCCAGGGCTATAAACAATCTCTGCATTAGATATGTAAAACTGGAGTTAAGTCTGTGACTGGTCACAGGAAATACGAAATTATATACTCAGACTTGAAGGGTTTATGTGAATCCAGCCAAAACTTTCTGAAGTGGGTGTCTTAGATCAGGCCATTAAGTCCCTACACAGAAGCCTAAATCACTGGCCTCATTTTCAAACACACACTGAGCACTCAGCAGCTCCTGTAGAGTCTAAGAGGAGCCGGTGATTGCTTGTCACATCTGAGAACTCATGCCACTTTGCCTCTGAAATGTGGACCTGAAAGCAATTTGCTATGCAATTTTTCACAGTCCTAATCCTGGTGTTTTGTGAACACTTTTCCTAGGGTTTTTTGTTGTTGGTGGTGGTGGTTGGTTGGTTGTTTTCTAGGCCATTATTTTCTTTGTCATGTAAAAATAAATATTTCACATTAAAGCAACTCCAGAGCTCCAACTCTGGAAATCTTCAATGGGTGCAGAACCTCAGGCTGAGAACTACAGCACGCTGAAGATTTTACCATACTAAATATAGTTTGCAGTCCCACATCCCCTCCTGCATTCAGAATTATGTTCTGACTTGCGTTATAATCACATTCGGGCCTCAGTCCTGCTTTGGAAATTTCATGTCTGCAGGCAGGGACGTATCTTCCGATGCACAGCACCCATCTTTGGTTAAGCCATATGTAATCATTAATGCTGCAGCCAAGAAACTGGTTCTTCACTGTTTGAATGCCCCAGTTACGACATCTGGACTTATGGCTGCAAAAGCCATAGGGTGCAGAACCTTCAACACCATCTTTATTAAACAGATATAAAAAAGAAATATAGCTCCAGCATCAAATTGAGAAATCTTGTTACCGTCACTCTCAAAGTAGTATACTGCTGGAGTTTTTGTAGTTTAGCAATGGAACAAGTACACTGTATCTGTAGGAGGAACAAGAAGTTGTGGTCACCTACAATTATAATAGAACAGGAAAAATCAATTTACCCCCCAAACTCTTGAGTATTTTATGCAAAATGCATCAAACACATCATTTTGGGTAAGCTTTGAACAGAAATTCCCAAGTTTTCCCAGAATTCATGCTCAACAAACTGTAAGAAAATGTTTCAGAAATTTTGCCAGGAGGACGCACAGCCAATAGCAAATGTTTGCAACAGTAATTAAAATTCAGAAATAGGGGAAAAAGATCCACTAAAAATCTTACCCTATTACTATGGATCAAGAGACACATGTGGTGGGGTTACTCTCACCTAACTTCAGATACCTACAAAGCAGACTTCTGCATGAGAAACAGTCACCCTTGGCTGGCACCATAGCCAGAGAAACGAGCATGCAGTATCAAATGAAATCAGCTTACCCAGGGTAGCAGCGTTTGCTCAGCAGGGAAAGGAGGAGCTCCTACTCGCTTTAATAACTGCTTTTCCTTGCATTATCAGCTGGCTTTCCTTAGTCTATCACATTTATCTTAAGTCGTTGCTTGTATTTATTTTAAAGTGCTGCAATTCATACATCTCAAAGTTTGCCCTCCTTTACCCTTCACTTTTTCCTCTTCACAAACCTTACAAACAGTTAAGAGATTTATAGGGAACTACACACATAGCAGAAAATAAGAACCCTTGCCTGACCTAAACTGCTTAGATTTCAGCTATCTTAAATGAAGTACTGGTTAATTATTAATCCATTTACAGTATTTAAAAGACATATTTCTTAAGAAAGCTTTATTTTATGTGTGTTCATGCTGCCCTCTCATTTCCCCGCCTAGAAATCAAAATATCCCAATGATATCCTTGAACCATGCTGAAACTGGAAACATAGCCAACAAGTACCTGCTGAGCTCACTTGGGTCAAATGCAAAGATCAACAGCTTCCCTTATTGCAGTAATTTTCTCTTCATCATTGTTAAAACATGAGATTTTACTTATCTTCGCATTAAAAATCCTACCTGCCAATGAAAAAAATCCCCTTCCACTTCCAGTGAGTAAGTCACCCTGACATGCAGCAGCTATAAATTTGGAAGCTGTTCCCCACTCTCACATGTGACACCTCCAGTTTCTCAGGAGAAAGTCAATCTGACATCACCCTGCAGTCCCAGCTGCTTAACTAGAGTGACTAGGAGATGGTGTCCCCACACCTGCATGAGGCAGATGGAGAAAGGCACATGCCACCATCATGGGGGCCATGCGAGGTGGTGGTGTGTTTCCATGCATCTGCTCAAGCCACCCCGGCAACTGCCAACACAACTTGCCTCTGCAGCATCTGAGAAGGCAACAACCCACAGAACCAGTGAGCAATTCCCCAGTTTTATCCCTCTAAATATATTTTATTACCTTCTGAAAACAAATCAGCAACTGAAATGAAACCAACAACTGAATCAACATCAACAGGAGGCATCTGAAGTAGCCACAGATCTGAAGAGCTCAGGATGCAACAGTTCTGCAGGAGGTTAAGAATATTAACATTATCTTGGGGTAGAATTACACATATTTCAGGAAGCAAATTTGAATGCTTCATCTCTTACCAAGAAGCTTTTGTTATTGTGAATTCTTTTGTCTGAAGTTATAACTATTTGGGTTCAGAGAAAGAAGAACTGACAGTGGGTTTCTCTTCGTAAGAATTCAGTTGTATTTCAAGGCGAGGAAATAAATCCTAAACCAATTATATCTATTAGCTACTCCAGTTAGTGATGCTAAAAACAACATAGGCAACACTAATCATGAGTTTACAACTCTTCATTAAATTATAAGAAAAGATATTTGTGTTTACCTTAAAAGCAAGTACTAAATACTGGGCGCAACAACCAAGGAGTTGTTTTGAGCAGAAGAGTTGGGCTTGTGGGCAACTCCAGGCCTGAAGGACACCCATGTGGGGGATCAGCCAGCCCGGGGCAGCCACTCTGCAGACCTCCTGAACATCCGCTGTCAGCCACAGGAGGGCAAAGCGAGCCTAGCCAAGCTACAGAAACCAAAGCGAAGCGGCCAAACCAAGGCAGGTGCACACCTGGTAAGAGGGCGAAGGAGTCAGGACCAGCTAAAGGAAAGAGAGTATTTCTGGGCATCCTCCAGACCAAAGTTTTTTTCCACTACTCAGCAGCAACAGGAGCCAGCTCAGGAAGGAACGGCAGACAGCATGGAGGGTAGCAGCCCGGTGGGGCTGCCGGCAAAGGGTCTCCTGGGGGCCAGACCCGCTTTGTGCAAGCCGAGTCCCAGCTGTCAGCGCTCTGCGCACCAGAAAATCCAGCCCAAAAAACTCAACAGCGGTCGAGGGGTTTGCCAATCAGAGCGCCAAGCACTGATTTCAGAGTAAACTTATTTGGCCATCACAGACACTGCAGCTATTCATAATTCCTCCTCAATCAAAAATAATTTCGTGATTTGAAAGAATACTCGTTTTTCATAAACGCTGGCATCTCCCCAGCAATCAGTGAACTCCCTGGCAGCCGGCCAGACACATCCACTGCTGGCAGCAGTAATTCCTTCTCATTATAATGTTTATATGTGCATAAATCTGAGCCAGGTGAATTCACAATATGCAGTAGAATGACAAATGTATCACATGCAGCTAAGGGTCGAGAAGGTGATTCCGGAGATTTTTCATCACTGGATGACAGCATGATCCAAGTACACAGTTCTCAAGGTTTTTGAGTTCCCAAACTCATGGCCAAGTTTCTGCTAGACCTTAGCCTTTTACTTTGTCCACAGATTTGCTTCAGTTTTCATTAAACAGATGATAAAAGTAACCTGTATATGATTTTTTTGTAACTCAATTCAAATGTTTTTTAACTTAAACACTCAAGAACATTTTTCAAAACATAAATCTTGTATTTTCCTTAGAAAGATAAGAGAGATCTTTCCCAGCTTTGCTGCAGGACCCATGGGAAATAAAGGGTGCTTATTTTATGCATTTTTTTCATCCTAGCTTAGAGCTGTTATATACAGGTTTGCTTTCTTCCCCACTTGGACACATTCTCTTTTCTCACTATCAAAAAAATCAAGTCCTAGGGGACCTAACAGAGCATGAAGGATGCTCAAGATTTTAATTTGTGCATTGTGCGTTCACATCATCCAAAAAGAAAATTACTTGAACATGTACATCTTGGAGACATGACAAGAAAAGACAAAAGGCTGCCTCTAGCCTTCACTGGTGGCAAGGGATCTTTAACCAAGGTGTGCTCTCCTCAAAATGCACATCAACAGCCATGTTCAAAACAGCTCGGATAAAAATCCACATCTTCCAGCCTAAGAAGAAACAATATTTCAAATGTAAAAGTCATACAAAACAGAAAGACGTTTCAAAATGATCCTTTCCACCCTGAGATATATTCCAAAGAAGCAAAACCAGGGGAAAACATTCTTTCAGGTGCCACCTTAAAAATAAAAGCAAGCTGTGACTAGTTGCCAATAGCACACCAAAATTATCACCCTGGCTTCCTCCAAAGAAATCATGACCTTTAAAGCCAAAAAGCTTTAAAATGGGGGGGGTTACGTGTCTTTGTCCCATGGTTTTCAAGCCAGTTGCATCACCCTGTTGAGTGCCCTCATGCTTTCAGGCCAATTTTATTTAATGAAAGCACTTTGATCACAAGACTGGAAGCTTGAGCTCTAAGGAAAATACTGACTATCATGCGACTCCCTAGGAAAAGAATGGGAGTGAATTGTGAAGTGCAGAGGTCTTTAAATGTAGAGGCTGTGTTTCATATCTGTGCCATTTGCCTGTTTGTGCAGAGAACTTGTGCCTGTTTTCTTCCCTCGGGTGGCAGGCAGTTGAGCTTTCCATCTAGAAAACCGAATTTGCAATTTCCAGGTGTATTTCAAAAGGAATTTGAAAGATCCTCCGCTGTCTGCAGGTATTTCAATCCCATCACTCAGGCAGGAACTGAACAGCTGCTACATTAAAGGGAAAGCCCACACATCAGAAGCAGAAAAGAGGAAGATGTTACAAGCAGACCTGAGCAAAAGGCAGCTTATGATTAAGTCATGAGAATGTAATTAGGGGTGTAAGAGCATGGGAATACCCTAGCAAATACTTTCTTTGAGGCCTCCACCTTGGGAAGGCAGGAGGCTCCACTGTAAATGTGTGCAGGATCTATGTCAGATCATCTTCGGCACAGATCCCTGCTAACCTCCAGGGCTCCTACAATGAGACAGGCTAAAGTAGGACCTCGTGAAGGAAATCAGTGCCACCACGCTTGTGTCACATTAAATCTGAAGAACAGCTAAGTAATAGGGAAGACTGACTTTTACAGCACTTGGGAAAAGGTATTGAGCCTGTGGTAGCCTGTGCGATGTATTCAGGTCTGCCATTAAATTGCCCCAGTTACCTCTTCCCAGGCGAAGATTTTTAGCTCATGGTTGCAGGGGGGCTGCAGGCAGGCAGGAGAAACAGGGTGCACCAGAACACTTAAGGCCAGAATGGAAAGAAGGGGTAAGGCAGCAACTGAAGAACCAGGGAAGTGCTACTGGACTGTGGGATGCAAGAACATGCACTCGCGCGGAACAAAAGAGCATTATTTCAGAAAGAAGGGAGGGATGGGACAGCAGAGCCAGAGGTAACAGGAGTCGGCAGACAGAAGCAGAGAGACACTGCCACTGAAAAGTTTAAGTGACAGAGATGCTGGGGGTTAGCAAATACAGGAAAAGAAGGAGAAGTCAGAGTCTCTCTGTATGAGGCTGTTCTGAGGAAGGTCAAGGTCTGTTCCTTGCATTTGGCGGGGGGGAAATAAGAAATATTTTTAAAATCTTTGAGCTCTTTGAAGTCTTTTGAGTTAACGCAAGTTGAGTTAATTCACTATTTGCATGTAATTAGTTTTTGCTGCTAGGCAGTCATATTTGCCATTTCGAGTATAATTAATCGTTAAGACAACCTGGAGTCTTTGTACCAATGTTTGAGAAATTCCATATATAAAGGCAGGTTTGCTTTGGTTCGCATCTTTGTTGAAAACAGGCTTGCTAGCCAGGGACAGAGCTGACACCACCCTAACACTGCACGCTTATAACCTTCAAACCTTGACTATCAGGTATCTTTATAAGCATTTCTTGTGTGCACTTTAAGTCAAACTCTATACTCGGAATATCTTTCACTGCAACAACTGATCTATCTGGTGCAGAAATAGATTTTTTTAAAGCCAAACACACACAAAGGCTGTGTAAGGGAGGGAGTAAAAACACTTCCCTGCCTATGTGTGCTTAATCAGGGAGCCTATGTTAGGTGCCCTCTCAGATAGCCACAGCCACTGAGATGGGCCTCTCCAGAGAAAGATTCAGTATCGTCACGGTCAGCTGTCTGAACATTTAGGACAGCAAACAGACCCTGGGGAATGGCACAGCTCAGGGGACTGACGGCAGGGTAGAAAACCTGGCACTATAGGTTCAGTTCTGCCTGTTTTTACAGGGAGCAAAATGTAGTATCTGCTAAGATCAGGTGTTCCCAAGGGGCCAGGATGCAGATGGTACAAGGCGCAAGAGGAGGAGGTGTCTCGAACCCAGCTGGACTCAGCCCAGCGGAGACCTTGAGGAGAGACCTCACAATGCCCTTCCCAAACTTTGGGCAAGTAATGCAAGTATTTTGAATAAACTCACGTTGGTCATCTGGGTGGCCAACAGGAATTAAAAGGGTAAAATTCGTAACAGAAAGGTCTCTGAATATCAAAACTCACAATAAAAACATCAATTCTTCCAGAGTGAATCAGTCGGAGGAAATGAGGCACATTTCTGTCTAACACCGATTTACTAGAGCTGCATTTTGTGTTTTTGCCATTAACATTAAAGTAATGGTTTTGATTGACAGGAGCTCATTTTTAATTAGCCAGATCAACCAAGGCACAACATCAGCATTTCTGAAAGTATCTGAAAAAGCAGCCTACTTCTGCAAGAAAAGCTTATTTCCATTTGAAGATTAAAGGTTCTAGACAGCAGCAATATGTTTCTATCTGCCGTTTCAAAAGGAAGACTTGAAAACATCAGGCTGTACCACATGAGAGATTAAAAGATACAGGGAGATAACTCACAACCAATCCTGCTTCTCATAGGTCTTTCTTCCTTAATCCAGCAACAGCCTTTAACAACAACAGTATGACCACATTAATCAAGGATTATTAGCAAGAGATCTTAACGCAGCATTTTCACCCATCCACCTCAGATGCACTCCACGTTTCACTGGAGAGGGCCATCATCCCTGAACTCACCAACAGGAGAATCACACACTATTAAGTGCAGTGACCCACCCGGCCTGCCGGAGTGCGTCGCATGGCGGGCCAGAGCAGGACCTGCCCACCCGGTGGGGAAGCTGGGGATGACGGCAAGGTCGGCTCCAGAGATCACTGCAGCTTTTTCCTGTGGCTTGACTTCCACAGCAGCAGGACAAAGCTGTCGCCCCATTCAAAACTGTGCTGTGCAAGGAGAGGCGGCCGGGAAGGGGAGGGAGAGAATGAATGACAGAGATACCAGAGCATGATCTGCCTTAACTTTGCTGTTCCGTCCTATCTGGCAAAGGCCTCGATTAATCCACAAACGTAGCAAAGCAACAACACAGTAGAAAAGCTGTCTAAACCCTGTTATCTCCGCTACTCCTATCGTCAGTAGCGTTCTTGCTTGTCTGAGGCATTTTTAACCAAGGAACATTTTCCTGAAGCATACTGCTTTTCCAGAAAACCTTTCAGCTTGGAGATATGCTGCTTTCAGTTAAAGCTGCTCGGTAAAGCAGGCAGGGAGGCTGGATGGGGTGCAGGCAGGCACAACACACACTATGGGTTTTACAGGTTGGTGCCACAGTGACCAAAGGGGACCTGAGCCCCCCAGTAGTTGCACCTAATGCCCTTGCACATCAGGGCAAGTAGAATCAAAATGTGCACTGTGTTGAGAACATGCCCACTATTTTTACATCCAAACAAGATGTTTTCATTTTGATGAAAATGATCCAAAAGAAATTTTTTGTTTGTTTGTTTCAATGTGAAGCCGACACAGTTAAAAACCTTGAAAGCTGCAGTGAAGAGGAATCGTCATTCCCTGGACAGCTGTGAGCAGGATGACTGCCAGCTACAGGGCACGGAAACAAACCCTTTTAGAAAATATTCCTGCAGCCAAACTGTACCGCTTACATTTCTCTCTCCTTGACTCCATAGTCTCCTTATATTAAACACTGGAGGGCCTGAGCATTAATTTCTTCTGCTGTTGGGTGGACCTGCAAACAGCTATCCATAGGGATCTATTTTGCCAAAAAAGCTGAACCAAATATTTCCATATAATAAACTTAGACTCCACAACCCCCCACTTAATGACTGGAAACACTAGGAAAGAGCTCCTCTAGCAGTGCAAGTCCTGATGGCCTCGTCCTCCTGCAAACCACGAACTCTGCCTCTCTGATTTATACCAGATTTCCCAGACCTGCAGCACAACCACTTGCAAACCTTACAGCACACGTTTGCACTCTGATCAATGTGCAAACTATGCAATTGCACATTCACTGTGCAAGGACTTGTTAGACACCCAGCTTAGCTTTAGATCCTCTTTTTTTCTTTTTTTTTAGCAGTCATAGCTGCTTTAGCTGACACCAGGGGCTTTGTCACTTCTGCTCAGCATCAGGAAGGTTTTCACTTTCCATCATAGCCACTTAATGCTACACAGAACATGGAGACTAACAGTCCAATTGCCTCCCTGTCCTCCCTGTTGCAGCTCATTTTGAGCGAGCACGGCTCACCCCTCCCAGGTGCCACAGCCGGGCTGTGCGGCGAGGCTGGGGGAGCCCTGGCAGCAGACCTGGGGCTCCCACCGACCTGGTCGTTACCCCCGGGGCGTTCCCCACTGCATGCCCTGTCCCTCTGCTGCAAGACCTGTCTAAATGCCATCTACCGGCCACAACCCCGAGCTCCTATGGAAGTAACGCACGCGATGTGACACTGGTTCTGCTATTTTGCTACTGCTCAGACTATTGAGAGTGGTTATATTTAAGATTCAGCTTTTACTTATAGCTGGCACAGGGTTTAGCTTTTCTTTCTCCAATCCCACCACTCACCTAACATGCCTACTGCAATCTTTGAAAAAACGCCCTAGCTTTCCAGAAACTGCAGCAAACTTGCACCACCTATCGACACGACAGCCATCGGTTCAGGGCCAGAAGCCCGACAAAGCCGTTTGGCAGCGCTCCTTGGGATGGAAACTCATCACTGTATTTCCAGCATCTTACATTATAATATGCCTCAAAAAAGCCGTGCTCCATCTTACCAGCTGTTTGGCAGACACCAGGGTGCACCCGACCTGGCTGTATCTCCTGCCCTCCTACATGGCCACCCATCCCAGCACGGTGGGTGAGCCTGGAGGTCCCGGGGTGGCCGAGGTGTGCTGCTGCTGCCCCTTCATGAGCAACATAGCTTTGCAGAGGAGGTCCTGTGCCTCCTCACCCCTGGCTCAGGCATTTCTGGATTCCTTGTCACAAAAAGCCCTGGCCACAGAGAACTTCCTCTGCTTGAAATTAACTTTCTTTCTCCTTCCTATCTATTTAAAGAACTCAAAGACAAGGTCTTCTCCAATTTAATTTATACTTACTGTATAGGAAACTCTCAGCTTACCCCTACCCCACTGGCCCTGCAGGGAAGGGATGCCCATCCCTTGCGCAGGTTGCAGACATCCCCGGCACCTCCGCGCTGCTGAGCCTTTTCTGCACACTTCACAGCAGGCACTCGGCATCATCAGAAACACTATGTTACATAAAACTTTCTCCCAGCATCATCTGTCCTCAGTGTGCAGCAGAGAGCTACAGATACTTTGGGAGGCTGTCCCAGGTGGTGACATCTGTGGTGATTTTGAATACCAGCTGCAGCTGTGAGCACTGAGCACAATGCAGAATCGGCACAATGCCTGCCAACCACCAAAGGATGCTATTTCTTCCTCACCCTTGACCACCACTCACTGCCCTCAGGTCATGGTCTCTGCGGAGGAGGCATCTCAGTGACCCTGAGGACACGGTGGCCTCCCAAAGTACAGAGCTGCTGTGACCAAGGTGGATATCAGCCTTGCCCCACACATGGGCACTGGGAAGATTTTCTTTTGCTTTTCCCTGGAGTGGGAAAGGAGATGTCGAACACTCTCAGAACAAGAGCTCAAAAGGAATACTGGGTTTCTGGCTAGGCTCTTCCCTGATGATTTAGCTGCTATTCAGCATGCCCCACATTTTGACGGCAGAAATAGTGTATTAATTCCACTGTAACGCACTGAGCTTCCTGCTGTGAGTATTGTGGATTTGCTTCATATTATAACAATTTTAACTTGCAGGCTTTAGCATTACCAGCATACATTAGATTTCTACTCCTTCAAAGCTGTGTACTCTCTGGGGAAAGCTCGTTTTATTCCCGTTTTCCCCATTCTGCCTGGCCCATGCTCCACTTTCTACCTGCTCTGAATTTTTTTTACAAGAATCAAATCAAGGCAATGGTGTCAGCATTTTCAGAGTAGGTTCAGATGTCTATGACCCTCAGGAGTTCATTTCATTGCCTTCATAAAAGGAACACCAAGGAAAGTGCTGCTGCATGAACACTCGGGATTTGTACAGCACCTCCCTGTTCCTCGTAATGAATCTGTTTCTCAGACACGCACATTAAGTCACACCTCTATCAAGTTTTAAGTCAGATCAGTTCCACTGAAGATAAAGAAACAGAGGCAATACCCACCAGGTGAGTATTTGCCCAACAACTATGAAATGCACGGTGCAGCGTGCAAAGACAAACTGCTGTTTTCTCCTTTTGGTGGTGACCACCACTCTCCACCTTCTGCACTAACAGGGTTTTCCTTCAGCCCCTACAGCACGGGTCTGCTTTGATCTCTTTGCCTGCAAACACTTTGGCCCCCAAGTCTTTTCTAACCTCATTAACAATATACTGAAACACAGGTAGCTGACAGAGGCTAAATACCTATGTGGGCACCGCTGCGGTCAGCTCAGCCTACGGGCTTGCAGCAGGCAGGACCCAGCTCAAAACTCTGGCTCAGAAGGAGAAAGTTCTGGCCACAGGTAGCGCATCTGGAGCCAGCCCAAAAGCGATGGAGAAGGGGAAAGGCTGGAGGACTCTTTTGTCCAAGCCTTGTACCAGAGTCTTCATGCCTCCGAGTACCATAAGACATGCACAACAAACCTCAGAGACAACCAGAGAGGGGCCCCAGGTGGGTTCAGAGGCGGGACATGATGGTGCTGTTTCAGAAATGCTTCAGTGGCGTCAGCTGAGTTGCCTCAAGCTCAGAAATTCTACTTTTTAGGGCATTTTGATGCTTGGCAGTTAGGTAGAGCTTCCTTCCCTAATTGAAATAACACACAGATCCTTCCAGGGCAATCAGCAGCTGGGAAAACGTTGATTTGGGAGAAACTGTGAGCTTGGGATTTCAAAGTTTAGCTTTGAATTTTACTAAGGTGTAAAACTGCTTCAAACCTGTATCAGTTAGGAGGCAGTTTGCTGGACAAAGCCAAAAGTGCAATTCAGTTCTACTCAGTGCAATGTCCAGTTGCACCTAATGACCTTTAATATAACAGAGACAATTTCAGTGTGTTTGTTATATTGATGCACCACATGCAACTATGATACAGGGGATTCAAAATTTGGAAACTTTTTCTGGCAGTTGTAAAAGACAGAGGGAGAAGCCCACTTTCACAATACAGCTTGTTCAAACAAATGAATAAACAAACAAATAAATAAAAAGCCCTTTCAACTTTACTGGCCTGATCTACTATGATAGGAATCCATCAAATCTTTGGGAGAGCCCAAGCATCTTCCTTGTATGTTATATGCTTACACCCAGGGTACATTACTCAGCACTTGGAAGATGAATTGGTGGCATCCAGAGGCCAATTTATTTCTTTTTGCAAAGGATTCATCTTCATACCAGCTTTGATGCTTGGTTTTACATAGCGCAGCATCTGCCAAATGACAGCAATCTCCAAACACAAGTAAGAATCTCATGCCAAGAAAATACAGCAGGTATTTCTTCAACAGATTCAACAAACATGTCTTAGCTTTTCAACATATCTATTAATATTACCCAGTCCATTACTCTGCATGAGTTCTACAACTTGAAAGGTCTGTCAGATTTGAGGTATTTTAATCCATTTTCTTCCAGCTCTCTTTTTGATATTTGGAAAAAAATACACTGATGTCTTTCTTCATATATTATATATCAGTAGTTAATTACAGAATAACCTACTGTAGCCTAGAAAACATTATTATTATTGTTGACTCTCTCTTGAATGTTCCTTGCCCAGGACACTCCTTTGACTGCACTGAAGCAAGCACCAAAGAACTGCAGTGATCCAGAAAGTGCTTGCCAACTCACATGAGGGCCAGATTATCATCTTTATTATAATATTATTTCTTTCCAAAAATTATGTATGAGACAAGTCTTTTGATATTCAATAAACTGTTTACGGGAAATGACTTTACACAAAACATCAAATGAGTTGACAGCAAATTGAATTTAAAATATGATTTCTCAAAATGCTCATGAAATTCATATTGCTTTAAATATAAACTAGCAACAGTGCCAGAAGGGATGAATGTATTTCACTACTCGACTGTAGATAATTTAAATGTACAGTTTTACCTACACTCCCTGTAATCATTGTACTTTCCTATTAAGGGGTGAAGGAGCTTTCTTAGCTGCTCTGCTGCCTGGTCACACACATTTCCTGGGAGTCAGAAGGTGACAGGGTGAAAGGAGGAGCCCTTGGACAGGCACAATGCGTACCATTGCCAGACCAAGCCTGGCTATCCTGGATCCGTAGGATCCCAAAAGAAAACCAACAACTGCACGAGATCATTTTGCTTTCCCAGCCAGCTTGTCGCCTTGATACATTAATGCCAAGAACATTAACTGCACTACTGAACATGCACGTATCCAAATTAAAACGACATCCTTGTATCCTCAGGTCAATGTTCACCCTATAGTATTTTCCCTCACTTAAAGCAGTATCGTGCATCCCAGTCAAATTCCAAATCTAATAATTACATTCTTCCTACATAAATTCTTCCCACACCTTTAAAGAGGTTTAGTATTTTTTATTTTCTGCCCATAAGTACTCTGTGCTTTTAAAGATTTGCTGCCTGCTACCCCAAAGTGAAGCTGAAGTAATACATGCAAATTATTTTGGAAGGCCTCTGTGCTCCTAAAAGGAAATATGCTGAACTGCAGAATCTTACTGTCGTACAGGAAATAATAATGATACACATTTGATGGTTCATACGACTCTGATAGTCACCTTAATAATCATACTCCCACAGATGAACAGGCTTGCATAAAATTATATCCAAAATCTCACTTAGTGTTAGAATTCAACCTCTTACACGTGAAATAACTTTCCCTTCGCTTCCTCACTTCCCATGCACACAACCAAATGCCTCTGGACTTGCTATTTTTGCAGTGGAAGCAAACTATGAGGCAGCCAACACGATCAGCCAAGAAGCAACCTAACCTATCTCCACAACCAGAACCTGCATACTTGAGATGGAGTCCTCAAAATCCCAACACCTGCACAGCCGTGTGCTGTCTACTCATCAGCTCTTGTTTCACCCTAACTACAAAATATTTAAAGACATGGTAAAGTGCCACAGATGTGCAAAGTTTAAGAGTGCTTCAACAGAGAGCGACAACTAAAATAAACCTTTCTGCATAAAATCAGGTCTGTGTATTTTCCCATCCTCTATGATATTACAGGATCCCCAAATTATGTTAAGAGAAGCCCTGTCTAAAATGTGAGTTGCTATATTTCATCAGCTATCAAAGATGACTCAGGATTACAAGTACCGAAATAAAATGAACATCCTGTTCCAGTTTCTTTAACTAAATTCTGTCCCTCAAATAGCATCAACAAGTGACTCAGTACAATGTCATAACAAACAATACTTTTGCTACAGCAGTGTACTTGGCAAACGGCAATTCTCAGCTAAGCCACTCACATTTTACTGTAGCTGCTAATCAAAAGATCTTCATTTTATCTTGGGGGGGAGGTGGAAATAGGAAACAATGTCTAATAACCAGATGGCAGGTAAACAACGTTATTTCCATAGCAAGTGGGAAACCATCCCTCTTGCATTTGGATGAGACAATAAATAACGTTTAGGACTATATTTGTCTTCAAGTTGTGACACCAGTGTTATAGTGAGAGTATCACTCTTTGATCTCACTGAGACCAGCAAAAGGGACACCTTTTTCTCTTTCAGATTTTGGTTAAAATATCCAGAGTACTAATGCCAGCCAGGCGAGGGAGAAAATGGTTTATGGCACAGCAGCACCAGCCTGCTCCAGATCAGAATTCACCTGTGCAGTGAATTAACATCATTTAGGGGCTGCTCACAAAAGCTGTACCGGTACACTATTCTGGGGGTCCTTTTAATGCACTAGGTAGATACAGTGCATCTCTTCCAGATGCCCAGTTCCAAGCAGTGACTTCATTGCCACCCTCGGTCACATCGCTGCTACCAAAGCATAAACCTCTCTGCACTGTTCTCTGCAGTCTCAGTTTCTTACATTTGGGAATCCTAGTAAAACACACGTTGTCGCTCCAAGCCTCTTCTCATATAGCGTTCTTTGCTCCTGAGCAGTCAACCAAGTTACTACACGCTACATTTTGCATTATTTTTGGAAAAAACAAAACACAACCGACATCATTATAATAGCCAATTCTTGGTAAATAATTCTGAATGAAAGGGCATGCCATTTGGAGAATCCGTTCATTTCCATCAAACAAAAATCTCATTAAAAATAAGCTCCTTCTCACCTGTAGCTAACTCAATAATTAGGTGTATCTACATTAATTAGTTATAATCCAGAGATTACATGGGATAATAGCACGCTCTAATAAGGAAAATTATGTTTGGCTTTTGAACAAGTGAGTTTGTGGCATTTTCCTTAGAGGGGAGCACGCTTTACAAAAAACTACAGATTCAAACAAAATAGCAATTAGTTCTTTTCTGTGAGAAGTGAATACGAACACCGTTCTCAGGAGCCCAGGAAACCAACCTTGCTGCTTCTTTGGCCATCCTCTTCCAACCGTCGGGCAGTTATTTTGAAGCTTGGACTTTCATTGAGTAGCGGAAGCCCCAGGAGTCTGGTGCTGCCCCAGCCCCCCGAGGAGAGCGGCTATGGCCCTTGGGGAGCACCCGGAGCACTGGCCCAGGAAGGTCTTCGCTTTCATTGAGTAGCGGAAGCCCCAGGAGTCCGGCGCTGCCCCAGGCCCCTGAGGGGAGCGGCTATGGCCCTTGGGGAGCGCCCGGAGCACTGGCCCAGGAAGGTCTTGGGCGGCACGCTGCCGAGGCCGGGCGGCCAGCTCTGCACAGCACATCATGGTCAGAGGGCTCATTTTCTCATCGGGGGTGCTGCAAGCAGGGCAGCAGGGCCGTGACTGGATCACTGGAGGCACAGGTTTCCTTTCTTGCTGCAGACCAGGAGAACCAAAACAATTAGCTTGCATTCCCCTTCTCTACAGCCCTTAATAACATCCCTATGACCCCCCCCACGGATCACATTCAGCTACCCTCTTGCCCATCCATTAATCTTCCTGATCTGCACGGTGTGGTTATGCCTGGTCATGTATACAAAACTTGAGCAATACACAAAACCTCCCCTTACTTAAAACCTTCTTTCACCTGACAAACAAAACCAAAAACTGTACCACTTCCTTATTTGACCTGCCAGTTTTCTGCTGGATGATTCAACATCAGAGTTCCACCACGTGAGACAGACTGCACAGCGGTCTCCCTTAAAAATTAAAGAGGCAGCAGGGCATTGGATTTCACCACAAAACAAACACAAAAGTACTAGCAATGAAAAGTGAGCAGAGATTTTGGGGAGGGTGATGCCAGGTTTGAAGGTTTTGGTGGATGGGTTGCTTTTGTTACTGTAAGTGGTGATCTATCCTATGTGCCAGTGGAAAGCAGATTTCCCCTTTAGCCCCACAGATTTGCAACCCTTATTTTTTTACATCTAAAATCATGTGGTGGTAGTTCAGGCATTCCCATGGATAAGCCCTCAGCTTTCAACCCTCTCTTTTCAACTTAAGAAACAAAGTTGTAGTCTTCCAAATAGTTTTACAGTGACTTCATATTTAACTTGCACCAAGTGATTTTAAAACACTTATGCTACAATGATGCTACCAAAGTTAGTTGTTTTCTTAAGCAATTGTAGAAAGGCAGATGCATGGAAACAAATGTATTTTTGGCTTGTAAAACTAAACATTTTTCTGCTGAAGAGAAAGACATACTGCTTTTAATGTAGAACTGTTTTGAAAAGGACACAGCTGATGCTCATTCACTTACCCCACTGCTGCCATAGTCCCCAGCAGCCTTTTACTGCAAATTCAGGCTCCGTCTTGGGATGTTCAGATTTTTTGGGGACCCTTGAATGGGAACCCCCATGGAGTGGGCTTCATGCTGCCAGGGCGGTTAGCACGCTGGGATGCCGCTCTCTCGCCCAAGACTTCCACATCAAATGGACGGTCCAACATTTTGACAGTTCAGAGGTTCCAAGCTATCCTAGAATGGTATTTGAAGTCCTAAATGCTGCTGTCAGCCCAGTGAGCTATTTCTGAGCCTTCGCCCACTTGCTCACCCCCGGGAGAGCCCAGGAACGGCTCCCTGCTCTGCTAAAGAGTCCCGCTCTTAATGGGTTTCTCCAACAGTTCCTTCTGTCACTGTTGAGCAGATTAAAAAAAAAAAAAAAGAAAAAAAGAAAAAATATGAAACGGAGATTAATTACAGTAATAATTAAAAGCTGACCTTCCAGCTCTAAATCCTCTAAATATCCAGCAGCAGACCACTACCTGTTATCCTGGAGGGCAAACAGCCTCTAGCACGAGCCACCAGTCCAGCAGCCGCTTCTCCTCCCGCCTGCCCCTCCACCACTTCCCTCAAAAATTGGTGTAGCAACAGGTATTTCCAAACCTAGCCAGCCTGGGGAGACAGACTCAGGGTTTTGGTATTTGGAAACACTGCAGTCTTGGTTTAAGCAGGTATTTTGTTACTTGTTCAGCTCTTTTCCCCAACATCGCGGCATCTCATTAAAATGGGCTTTACTAGGCACTTACACAGTACAGCTGGAAAGAAATCAGCTGGTTAATTTAAAAGAGTGCAGTCCTTACAGGATTCCCCTCTGGGAATGTCTTGAAACACACAAAAAATTTAAATTGTATCACTTTTTCTACCATCGTTAGTTTTATTTCCCAGTCCATATTCTGAGGGTAAAAAAAGGTCTCGATATCCCTCCTGCACTAGGCTACAAACAGCCCAGGGGCAAAAAGGAGCTACTACGTTACAGAAAGAAACGTAACAGCAGGATTGCAACCCAGCGGGGCAATCCAAGGCTGCGAAGACATTGCCATCACTGCAAAAAGTACATTTTGTCCGTAAACCGGTCACTACCGCAGGCCAGCATTAGCCCAGGTTGACCACATATCAACAGAGAACACCCGCACCAACCCAGGTCTCGGCCGCAGCGCCCTGGAAGGGGCAGGAACAGGCAGTGCTGAGGGGCTCCGTGCAGCAAGGCTGCAGGCGAGGGAAGGCAAAAATCAGCTATAAGCCTATTTCAGCAGAAGACATGAGAGCAAGAAGGATTTGAAGGAAGAAAAGGAGGTATTGCCTTGTGGGAATGATGCATATGTAGACATACAGCTATTTTAGTGACCCCCTTTTAGTAGGATCAGGTATTGTTTAGACAGCCTGAACAGCAAGCAAATCCTTCCAAGACCATGAAGCCAACCAACAAACCCTTACCCTACCCTTGTCGCCAAAAACTACCCATGGAAAGGGTGCTCACTCGGTGTCCTGCGCCCCATCTCCCAGTGCAAGGCGTGACGGTGACGGTCAAAAGGGATCCAATCTCCCACAGGGCCAACCTGTCAGATGTCAGTGGCACAGAGCTACCCCAGCAAGTCTGCAAAGCATTTACAAAGCAGTTTGTTAAATTATACAAAGGGAGTAACTCGCAATGTAATGGTGTGTTTGCACTCTGCATATCTGATTTCCTGTTCAACAAATAACCTAAACACTCCCAACCAAATGAAATGTAGACAAGACTTAAAACATTTGAAGAAAAACACTCATCCAGAAAATTAAGGTCAACATGGAACAGATGGTGCCTCTGAAAAATGTAGCTTCAAAATGTATCTTTATGTAAAATAAAAATCTTTTAAAAACCTCTGGCTGTTTGGTGACAGTCCTACTTGAAATACCGAATCTCACACTCCATGGATAATAAAGCAGCACTAAAAAATCGCTTCAAAATACTAAATCTAAATAAAGTTCTCTCAACTACTGTGCAATAAGATTTTTGTGGGCACGTAAATACGTATCAATAAAAGATAGATCCAATTGCTTCTGTAACTGCTGCAAATATTGCAAGTGCTCTCCCCCATTTCCATAAATATGACCCACGACTCCCAAGCGAAAAGCTTTTCATTTGCAGCAGTCAGGGAAAAAATTATCCTTTCTTCTTTATCAAAGTCTTTTGAAAGGCTGAATTTGAAGCCCAGCGCACGGGGAGTTGTGAACAACTTGTTAGGATGATGCACTAAATGCCTTCTCCAGCCTCGGAGGACTCGATTGATGGGGCTGCGGGAGGATCGCCGCTACCTCGGAGGGCAGGCAACGCCATACCTACCTGAGGCTCTGGCGGGGCAGGCCCGTAACCGACATCGGCAACACAGAAATGAGCCGGAACAAGCAGAAATAAAGGAGGCAGCCCTGTCAAACACCCAGTGAGTAATAACGTGTTAGAGAGGAATCAGAATGATATTAAAGAAGTCGAGTATTGGCACGAGCAGCAGTGCAAGTAGTCACGCGCCAGGTGAAGGCCCGGCAGGACAGCAGGCGAGCCCCCTCCGTGGCGGCTGGCGAAGGCCTTCTCAGGACAGGTAGGCCAGAGGGCAGTCCGAGAGAACACTGGGCTGCACAGCAGGGATCTCTCTGGTTTACCTGAAACAAGAAAAAAAAAAAAAAAACAATCCAAAGCTCACACACCCCAGGCCAGAGCAAACCGAACATTTTTGAAGGAAGAGGAAACACCTGCAGTACTTAAAAGCACAGTCCCAGGGAGACGACCTCCCCGCCCCCCCGTGCATCCCTGACAGAGCACCCTGCTGACAGCCAGCGCCCTCTGACCGGCCGTTACTTCTGACCACAGGCTACACACATCATCCTGATTGCTTCACACATCACCTGAATCCCTTAAGTTAATTCCTAAGGGGCCACCTCAATGCCTGGACTGGAGATGTAGCCTGTGATAACAACTACAACTCAGCAGCTTTGGACATCAAAGCAGCCATGGCTATAGAAGGAGCTACTTGCTCATACCACACCCCCCACCAAAAAAAAAAATCAAAATTAGTCCAGTAAAAACAGACTGCTGAAGCACATCCAGAAAAACACAACTAATTACAGATCTACTACCATTTTTTGGCTGGTGGTCACCAGACATCCAACAGAGCAACTATTACCAATGCACCTCTTTTTTCCTCAACATGGCTTCCAGCCATTTGCATCTACTAAAAAGACCCAGTTTTTTGTAACTCGCGCCTTCAGCTACAGCACTGATGAAGTTGCACAGATGGCTTCTGCAAATCCACTTCGCTAAAAAAGCTACGGGAAGCTTATTGCAGCAATTTTCCCGAGCTGACACATCCTTCTTGTTTGGCTTCATGATACTGACTTACTGTTGTTTTGGGTCCCGCTTGCTCTAGAAATTACCTCTGATTCCCCGCGCTACTGGGGAAAATAAGCTCAGCAAGAACATTTAGACTCACTGTCCCTAGCAATGGGCCCTGCCATCAGTAAAGCACAGCCAAAATGAAACTAGATTGCACGTACCAGGGCAAGGCTTTCAAGAGTGGCTTTTGCACAGGGGTTTCTTGCTCCAAGGTCATCCCAAACCACATCACAGACAGCTCTGATAAGCCACAGCACAAGAACAGCTCACCAGAGTCTTACACATAGTAGAGAGTAGATCAAGTTTTCTTTCTCTTCCTACCTAGGCCTTTTTTAAACTAAATTAAGTCTTTTCTTTTTCTCTTAAGAGAAGGTTGTGTTGATTTTGTCAGTCCTATTGCACAGCCATTGCTGCACATAGGAATGTCTATCTACCCGCATCAGGCCTCGACTCACTATTTCTAAAAATAAAATAAGTCATATTAATTTGTTCCTCTAGCACCTGGTTTTTAAAGTTATTTCTTGGCAACTTCTGTTCTTGGCATTTAAACATTTTTCATATTCAGTTGAAGTCTGACAGCACTACTGGTTATCCTTCTCTGTCTTGCTAATAATTTGGCTGATGGCATGCAGGTGGGTTTCTCATAATTAAAAAACCCATTTGCAAAGTTTGCATTAGGTGATCTGAAAAATAGAGCACTCCATTCAAAGGTTAAATATAAGTAGGCCGCAGAGCTCCATGAAAATATTGCATAATTTAGAGATAAAAATAGTTTTGCTTTATTCAAGCTAGACAGGATAGGTAGATTTTTACCGCAATCAGCCTAAACCTCATCTCTCCAAGTTACATGCTCAAGTTGATTACAGAAAATTAAATTTAGTATTAATCAACCTAGGAAGGAGGAAATTACAAAAATTAAGCTAATGCATAAATCATAGAAAATAATGGTGGAAATGGCTACAGAAGATCATTTAATGCATCTTCATGCTTGTCCCACACCAGCATCAACTCCCTCCTCTCCATACCACTCCTGACAGGTATTTGTCCAACCGTTTTAAACATTTACCCACGACACAGGTACCAGAAGCCACCAGCTAGAGCCCTCCAGGGCTCCACCAGCCCTATGCTACAGACCTTTCCCTGGCATCCTCCAGCTATCCTGATTTGGGGATCCCCCCCACCTGCCCTGCTGGGAATGCACGGCAGGACCTGACCGGAGCAGAAGCACCAGCTCTAACAGATCAGTTGCTAAGGGCTTCACTTCCCATCCTCCGGGATGCATGTTTTTTCCATTTCTCCGGGGGAAAAAAAAAAAAAAGGAAAAAAAAGGCAAGCTTCACCGACAGGTCCTACACAGGCCACCGTTTCCACGCTGCCGGACCGCTGTGGCCGGCAGGTGGCCGGCACCGCCGCGTCCAGAGTCCACAGCTTTCCACCCGCGCGCTCGGAGGCACCAGTAACTGGTGCTGGGGAGGAAGGGACAGCTTTGCCCCACCTGCCAGGAGGCCAGAGGGGTAACCGCGGGCCCTGTGCCGGGACAGCCGGAGCGGTGCGACCGTGGCACAAAATAACTCCTGGAAGCAGCGCCAGCAAGCAGCCCCTGGGGACGCGGCAGCAAGCTCTCCGCGACTGGTGGGTCGCTTGCAATTTTGGGCACAGAACTGCAGCACTTGGCACCTCTGGAAAAAGAACAAACCCAAATACCTAACTGTAAAGAATCCGAGCTTAGGAATATATATTCATAAACGTCTCTCGATTTAGAAAGAAAAATCTACGCATTGGCGGTTG
>NW_010541175.1:0-621 GCF_000687285.1 Phaethon lepturus | reverse complement strand
TCAGCTTTTCCACAGCATTCCACGTATTCATAAATTATGAATTTAGCAACCGATAGATCTGCCCTACCACTTTATCCTGGTTTTACAGATGAGAGCCTGCTGCCTGCACAGGACCAGATCCAAATCATCCTTAAAGTGGGTGGGATCTCCTGACCATCCCCACGGGGTCTACAGCAGAGCTGGAAGTGTGGCTCCATAGAAGAAGGAAGCATTTAGCTCTGAACGTACATTTACAGCACAAGAATTTTCTTTTCTGAGCTAAATCCTGATGTTTTACTCCTCCCTAATCTTGCTTCCTAGGAAATGTATAAATCCAGAGATTCTTCATTAGCTGGGGGGTCGGGAGGGCGGTTTTATACGATTTAGTTTTCAAGCAGTAGCGCCTGGTTTGGTCTGTGTCTTTCAGTGGGAACACAACAGCTTCTTTTTGTTTGTTTTAATTGAAGCCGTGTCCCCATGAGCGGCCACCCCTTCAGCCAGCCCCAATCTCCCCAGCGATCCGGAAGCAAACAAAAGCACGCCGGCAAGGAGGCTGTTAAACCCGCCAGGCACACAGCCCGTGAGGCCGGCGTGTTTCTACGGCCCTGAGCAGCCCGCTGCCCCCTCACAAAGCGGAGGAGG
>NW_010541174.1:105583-116319 GCF_000687285.1 Phaethon lepturus | reverse complement strand
TTCTATGATTCTGTGATTCTGTGCTGTGACAATTTAAGCAAAAAGTTCACGCATTTGGGCTTCTGGTTGACTTCCCACCGCCATCCCTCTTGTTGTGTAAATGAGTGAAATAGGCTCCTGACTTTGGTCAAGACCATATGCAATGATAATGTTTGTGTTTCTCCAAATGTATCCTTTATTTTAGTTAATGTAGCAAATTCTCTCTTCCATCTCATAAGATTCAGTGAAAAACCACGTGAATCTATGCTAGCCATGATTAGTAAAAAAAATTCAATAATTAGATCTTCTGATGCAGAATCAGTGAAGACAAAGATTTTTGAGATTAATATATTTTTTGAGACTTCTTTGGAGATTTTTCAGTTTAACTGAATTTACCATTGTTTGTTTCCTAATGTTAAAAATAATTTTAATTATTTAATTATTTGTAATAATTTTAAAGTCTCAGCCGATGAAGATAAGGCTAACTGACATAAAATGAGACAAGTTGATTGTCAGAGGTAGGTAAGATTTTTAAGCATTACTGGTAGGGCTAGTCAATACCTTTAGTAAAATGTATTGTATTTCTGAACTGATGTCACTCTCTAGGTAGGTGTGGCTCAATATTTTGGGAAACAAAATAATCAGATGTCAATACTGGGCTAGTTTAATACAAACAGAGGTTTATTTACACAAGAAGTAAGTATTCACCACTTAAGATGATTTTTATGTTTCTGTTTTGGTCTATAGTATTAAAAATTCTTTGATAACCAAAGGAAGATTAATTTTGATCTTATTCACATGATCAATATTTAACATTTGAGTCAATATATGTTGATAAAAACTCTGCCAATATTCGCCTATTATTTCTTGCAATAACCCTGTCTTCCGTGCCACCCAACTACAGTCTTAGCTATTCATGTTTTTAAAAAGAAATTATTTAATTTATTATCATAGATAATCAAAGTGACAGAATACACAGTACAGTAGACACAGTATCAGGGGTTGAAATTTCAAAGTGTTAGACTTGTTAAGTAAACAACATCCTGACATCATGGGAATTTCTTTCCATTCTCTACTAAACCTGGACTGTCGTCTCTGTAAATTCCTTGGAGTTGTCCCTCTCCACTGCACATTCCTTGGGATAAGGGATAATATGCACTGTAAGTCACTTGCTGTCTCTCCAGCCATCCAGTAAACACCTGGTCAGTGTCCACACGGTCAACCTATTAGATAGGTTATGTTCCTAACTATATGTTGTATTTTGCTTCATCTTCCACTAGAGGGCAAAACCCACTGCATAAATTCTTACAATCATTTAAAAAATATTGTAAGTACACTATTGAGAGTGGACAGGATGTGCCAGTGAATGGAGTTGCTGCTTTTCACCTGCACTTTCATTAAAAATTACCTTAAAAAATTGCTCCCTGAGAAATGGGAAATGGGAAGAAACAGAATGATCACCTGTGTCTTCTATTAGGGAGGATAAATAGGGTGGGATTCTAAACCCAGTATGGTTTCATTTGTTGGCTCAGGGTGTAGGAAAATAACAGCTGTCCCTATCTGAAATGCTTTGTTGAAAGGACAGCGTGGTGTTTTTTAGGTAGACCAGACCCAGCGCCAGGTTGTTTTTCTTTGAAGTTCCACCAAATACCTGAATCTTCATAGCTGATGGAATTACACAGATGAAGCTGAAAGATAGACTGGCAGGTTTTTTAGATTATAACATTTCAGAGTGATGAAGTCCATAAGCTGTGCCCCAAATCATTTCACACTGTGGTTTTAGCTTTCATGGGAGGAAGCAGTGGTAACCAAGGCATTGTGTCTGTCTTTCTGCTTGGAGAAGAGCAGAGAAGGCTCTCTCCTCTCATCTGTGCACAGGCTGCTTCTGAAAAAAAAAGTTGCCCATTCAAGTGAGCTGATTCTGTCCTCATTGGCTTTGTCATCTCCCTTGTCCTCTCCTTCCCAACTTTGCTGCCCAGGCACCAGGTGCTGCTGCTCTTATTTACAGTCCTTGGTCTTGAATAATTACATGAGGTGAACTTTTTATTATAAAAAAAGTTCCTTCTCCTTTTGGTTGGAATAACACAGCTGAGGAAGGTGGGCTTGAGTGCAACTATTACAATGATGAAGACCCTGAGGTAATATTTAGCTCTGTGGTTAACTCCAAAGTGTTCTTCTGCTGGGAAGCCCTCCAGCCTTTAATGGAGGACTGTGTAGGGTGTAAGAGCACAACTCTGCACCTGGAGTACTGTGTCCAGTTCTAGTCCCTGTCATTCAAAAAAGATGTGGACAGACTGGAGAGAGTCCAAAGGAGGGCCATAAATATGACCAAAGTGTTGGAGAACCTGCCATATGAGGAAAGACTGAAGGAGTTAGGTCTTTTCTCCCTGGAGAAGAGAAGGCTCAGGGGGGTACCTCATCACAGTATTCCAGTATTTAAAGGATGGCTACAAAGGTGATGGAAGCTCTGTCTTCACAGGGAGCCATATAGAGAAGACAAGGGACAAGTGGTACAACTTGCACTGGGAGAGGTTTCATCTTGTAATATGAAAGGATTTTTTTACAGTGCGAATAATCAATCACTGGAACAACGTCCCCAGGGATGTAGTGGAGTCCCCATCACTGGAGTTTTTCAAGATGTGTTTGGAGAGGTTGCTAGATAACCTCTTCTAGGCTTCCTTTCTCACAAGAAGTTGGCCTCTTCCAACCTGGGCTGTTCTATGATTCATATGGAGGCACAATCAATGTAAATATCTGTCAGGGCAGAGAACATTAGATTTTGGGAAACGAGCTGTCATTTGGAAGGAGAAAGGAATGACCTGCCTAAGTGAAGAGGCCGGGGATTGAGCCAGTGTAGCTCCCTCAGCTGGGGACTACCACTCAGTCCCCACTGACTTTCAAACTGCCTTTTCTTTCTGTCAGCAAGGGCTGAGCACACAACCCACACACATCCCTGTGAAAATCTCTCTGTTGGTTAAATAAGTAAGTAGCAGCACAGACTTGAAAATGGATTGAAGGGAACTGGCTTTTTGTGAGAAGTATGATAAATGTTAAAAAATTATCATTTCTGTACCTGACCAGACATTACTTACAAGAGTAAAGCTTCAAGCTTACAGAGGACAAGTTTTTTTAATGTCCAACTTTGGGCTCAAGCCAATTAAATTTTTTTCCTAGACCTAAATGGAATTTTCTTGAAATCACTAAATGTTGTTATGTTGGAAGTATCAACCTTTTGTAATTACTTGCAGGTCTGCAGCCTCATAGGTAAGCAGAATATTTAAAGGCAATCTTTATTATTTTATAAATGAAATCAGTGATGTTTACCTCATCATCCAATCTCCTACTCATTGGAGTTTGTATTTGATTAATAGCAGCATAGTGGGAATTGACATTCTGTGAATGCAGCAGCCTTTCAAGGTTGCCATGGAAAAGCCCTTTTCTATCAGACACCATCCCAGCTGCTTTTATTTCTAGAAGAGAGTTACTTTCTCTCTTTTGAACTTTGATATTTAAATGGTACACTTGTGTAGGTGTATTTTGGTTGATGAACCTTCTACTATCTGTGATGCAGAATGATTGCTTTAGTGTGGAAAAATATATCAGAGGCAAACAAGCCAGTTCCTTAGTGCTGTGCTACAAATTGGACCTCCTCATTGGGAAAATATTAATGCTTAATATTGTTGTGTCTCCTTTGTATATTATTTTATGGCATTGCTTGGACTTAGTGAGCTATTTTAATTGTCTCATACTAAGATGTCATTTCTGTCACTTTGGACTTATTTGATAATATCTGCAGAAAATGCCTCTTGGGTTCTTGCTCAGCTCATCTTTAAAGAAAGGCATTTCTCCTAAAATGTCTTCTAAAGTGCTGTCTTTAGACGTATCATAACTTGGTAATCGGTTGCTTTCTTTGAAGCCATCAAATTAGCAACAGACCATGAAGGTAGCTTAGGCTCAACAGCAGACACAGCAGCATGCACTTAACGCAGAGATGTCTTAAATTCTGGCACTGCCTGGAAAAAACTCTGCTACCCACTGCTGCAGAGACAGCTCTTCCAAAGATAAAAAAGGAATTAATCACTGTGCCACTCCTTTTGGCCTGTGTAGTTGGGCAATTTTGAGAACCTTACTGCCTTATTTCCACTAGGAGAAGCTGTTGATGGTAGCACCCTGGTATTTCTTTGGTGTGTTTAGGAAACATGCACACAAAAAAGTTGTTTTCCTGAATGCCATAGGATCATATCCCAGCAGGCTCTTTCCATACAGAGAAATTGAAATGTGCTTCCCAGTTAACACTGTATCCAGACGTGTCAATGTTTCCTCCTGGAACATACTTACAGCTACTTCTGTTGCTTTCTGCCTTCCCATTTACACAGGCTGTCTCTGCTGGGATAGCTTAAACCAGTCTCAAGCACCAAAAAGTGCTTTAAAATGCTTTGTCTTCGTTCTTAGAAGTCTCTGTATAATGTAAAACTTCAGTTCAGTCTTATGCCTGGCTTTCTAGGATGATTGCATCTAGTTTCTGCATAGTGGATTTCAGGCAAACATTTTTAATGCATAAACCAATACCAAATACAGTAGAAATTCTGGCCCGAGCTAACAAGTAATTTCTGAGCTGTCTTTATCTTAGCCTCTGTATCTTCAGATTAATATGTGAACACACTTCTTAGGAGAACAACCAAAGGAAATACAACAGCCCAAATTCTACAACACCCTTAGTATCTACTTCCAATGTCACTGTTGGTTTGTGAAGGGGATTGTGTGACATGCACCATGGTGATGGGGGCAAGCTTGCCATAGCTCAGAGACATATCGTTGCTTGTAATATAGTAATAAAAACAAAAACCAAGAACAGAAGCCACTCAAAGGTAAAGTTTGTTATTATCAGCAAAAGCAGAACTATACTACTGAATGAAAAATATCAAACAAGATTTGGTGGCCACGTAACCTGTATGAGAAACAAAAATGATACTTGTATGCTTTTTATTGAAGACAGTGAGAAAACAAAGTCTGAAGGAAAAAAATCATAATCAATGGAAACTATCCCAAAACACAGAAATATAGGGAAATTTGTATCTTAGACCTCACTCGTCACAAATGTTTCTAGACAATTTCCTGATGTTTTTTTACATTGTAAAAACTCTTCTGAGGTATCAAGGAAAAGTAAACAGTGAGCTGATGAACCTTTGGAAAATCTTCATTTTAAAGGACAAATTGGAGAAATTAGAATTCGGTCAACTTTTATTGCATGTATTGATATAATGTGTGCTTTGAAATATGGCCTTAATTAACTCCATTTCCAGTTATGTTAGAAAAATATGCAAAATATAATAAGTTCTGGTGAAATTCCAAGTATGTACTTAGAGTTTTAATTAAAGAAGCCAGTATTTACGTATGTTACAGAGATGTTATGAACTTCAAGGCTTTATTGGTTTTTATTTCTTTTTGGCAAAGTGTTCTGAACTTTGATGAAGAGGTCATATATGATAAACTGTACATTATAGTATTAGCTTTCTCTTTTTCTTAATTAAACAGTGGCTATCATTTTAGTAGTTATATGATAGGCAGAATACGATCTTAATACAAATTTTAATATCATAGGTGACAGTTACACGTGTATACTCATGAAAATTCAGTCAAAATTTTGGTTTGGATTTAAAGTAGCTAAGGTCAAAGATCTCTGTTACATGAGAAGCTTACTCAGAAAACAGGATTTATTCAGTTTTGCAGCTAGTCTAGGAAGAAAATGCATGGGGGGAAGGTCAGATCTGAAAAATAAATCCATTTAATTTCACACTCTCACCTGGAAAACAGTTAAAGTTCTTTGGCCGTTATTAATGAGCAATGAGCCCCTTCCTGGGGCAGGGAAACATCGTTTCTTCTAAGCAATGACTTGATTTCTGTGAGTCCATAAGTAGTTCACAGTCAAGAAGCTGAGGGAAATTTCAAACACTTGTGTTCTTGGAACACCTGAAATGTTCTTTCCAATACAGATGAAAATTTGAAAACATTTAAATATTCCATAAATCACTATTATTTATTTGGGTTATATGAACTAACTCAAAGCAGATAGTTTTAATCCATGTGACTAGAAGATGTTTGTGTCCTTTGCTGCCTTACTCTATGGGTGTGTAAGTTGTGGTTTTCATGCCTCACGTCTTTGTTACAGGCCTGGTACCCTTGCTGGCCACCAGCTCTTGTAACCACCTACAGTGAAATTAGCCCTGTGAGGAACTGCAGAGATTGATTAGCCTACAGCAGAAAATAGAGGCTCTTATCATCATTGCCACAAAATGCACTGATAGTGAAATACATTTTAATATTTTATGGAACTGATCCAAAATGAAACATGCAGGTCAGAAAACACAATATTCCAGCTACGGATGGGTTTTCTTACAATTAAACACTTCATTTTAATTTTCTAAATGACTAGTGAGAGTCACTCACTAGTCTTTTCATTGTAAGAGCTATGAAAATGTTTTGCAGAAAGCTTAATTTTTCTGTTGCTAGTATTTTTCACTGAAAAATCATTTTGGCAGAAAATCCAATTTGGCCAGTTCCACCGTAGACTAGCTCTGCATGAGAAGTTGAACTTGGCCTGGGAAAAGACAGCCCAAGGAAAATTGATGCTCTGCTGGGCTTGCATGCATCTCCCTCCCTCCAGCTCCACTTAGAGATAAGGAATCCCCACTGCAAAGCCCTGTAACTCCTCCCGCCTCTGGTATTCAGATACAAATCTTTCAGTCTCCAGGTCTGTGTCCTGTGAGAATCTGTCAGGGAACCAGGTCTGCGTGTGAGTTGTCCCTTTTGTGCAGGTTCTTATCAGTATCTGGAGACAGTTTTGAAATCTTCAAGTGAAAAATGCACAGGTACAGTAGCGTGTTATAACGATTTGCAAGTCAGTCGGGATGTTCTAGTGCATACGTGGCTGAAGGCACATTATAAACCTTTGCTGCGATCCCCATTTCTACTTCACAGTTCCTTTTACAGAGGGGTGAAAGGTGCAAATGAATTGGGTGCTTAACTGACTGAATCTCTAAAATGGATTTTGTACTGTGTCATTTCAGGGAGACTATAAATATCATAATTATAAATTGTCCTTTTACATTATATGTTTTCTCTCCCCTTAGTTAAAGGTAGTTTTTACTCTGCTGTTGTGGGTTTTTTACCATTTATTGGTACTGTAGATTTCATGTTCTTCTGCTCAGGAAAAGTGGTTATCTATAAAATTGTTTTGTAAAAAAAGTTTGTTTGTTATGCCTGTATAAATAAACATTTGTAGTTTTTGAGAAATTAGTAGTTTTTCCTACTGTGAAGGAATGCCTCTGTTTCATATGAGTCTGGGGTACCTAATTTATTTTCAAAGTGGATTAAAGACTTAACAGAGTAGTTTGAAAGAATAGTGTATATGTAGACGTTCTCTGGTTACTATAGTTGAAACATTCTTATTTCTTATGTACATTGTCTCTTACTGATTCCAAAGAGTTTTAAACCTGTATCTCAATTAGAAAAGGTTGCAGACCCTCTAGAGAATGTCTCAGATTTATGAAAAAGGTCTTACATTGAGAACACCTCAAAAAGCTTTATATTAGTTCAGGGGCAGCTGTGATTCATAGCACAATAAAGATAAACTGACCTTTTAAAGGCAAATATGTCTTGCTGATTACTCTACAGAGCTAAATGAGCAAAGGTCTAACTAAGATGTTATATAACCACCTCTTTTCTAAGCCTTGACTGACTCTGTAAGAGGTTATTTTGGCCAGGTATATAATTTCCCTTTGAACTTAGATGCTGCAAATACTTAGATATTTTCACCATATTCTTGCTCTCCTCTGTACAATTTTTGCAGCCACAAATGCAGATTTGTCTAGTTTACTCTCTGTTCTCAGAAATAATAAAGAAAATGTCACATTACCAGAAAACTGAGTGACATCTGGAAAAGTTAAGAGTTATTAATTAACATTGTAAGAGTAATGCAGAATTTTGTAACTGGCAAAGGAAACAAGAATAGAAATTATAAAATCAATATTGTAATCTTCCACCATCAACACACAGAATACTTTTACGTTTGAAGAAGAAAACAGGGCTTCTTCAGAGCTGCTTTGACCTGGAGATGAAAGACTGCCAGTGACAGAGCTTGATGAGGTCTCACTAAGACAACACACCCGTAAAAAGTACATAGTCCAAGTTGCATTCAAGCTTCAGGTCTTGTGGACATGGGTACATTCCTATATGACTCTGAGGGATGATAGTGACACAATGTCTAGTACAGAAGGGTTAATCTGACCTCATTCTGCCTAATTTGCATTCTGGTACTTTTAAACTGACTGTCTGGTACTCTGATGTCGATAGCTCATCTTTGCAGAGAGATGACCATACTCTGTAAGGACCTTTCCCCTGTGCTTAGGGCTTTAAATTGTACTATGATTCAGGTACAAGGTTGAGTTCAATCAGGTAGGTTATCTGTCCTGTTAAGTGTCCTCCAAAGACCCTGGGCTGACCAGCATGCAGAGAAGACAACGTGGAGATGCCAATGCCCTCCTTTAGTGCTTGCCCAGACAGTGAGAGACCTGATGACAGTGCTCATCTCACCCTGCAGAGGTTCAGACTTCTCTCTCTTCCAGAAGAGTCCAGTCCGTACCCATGGAGCTGCAGAAAGCAAGTGCTCTGGACAGCAAGTTCCATCCTGCTTGTGGGACTGGCATGGTGTGCATTCAAGAATGCAAAAATCATATTTGTAAGGAAAAATCAAGAAGGAAATAATAAGACTCTGTAGCCTGTTGGTAAAACTCTGGGAGGACTGGCATGGGACCTTTTCCACAGCAAGGCTGGCACATTTCAGTTAACATTGACACTTGATGAAAATAACACAAGGAACAGGCCTCCAGCCTTTAGTTTGGAATGAAGATGCTACCAAAATAAAGGAAGCAAATACATTTCTTAGACAAAAAAAAATATTACTTTTGTTATTTGTCTCTAAGGAGGGACTTGAGACCTCATACTGAAGGAACAAAGTAAGGCAGATTCATGACTCAGAGAGGCATTTTGGGTTAACATGATAGGCAATGAATACCAGCAAGAAAGGCCAGGACGAGATAACACAATAAAAGTGCATTTTTGATTGATTGGCTCTCTGTGCAATTTGAGAAAAAGAGCTGTTTCATTCTTGGATCACTACCTGACTAGGGAGCTTTTCTTTCTTGCAAGCAGTGGACAATTCTTCTCAGAGAGCTTAGCTGCACATCAGCAAGTAAACAGAAAATGATCGATACTTTCCCCCTTCACTTTGTGATTGAGCCTTCTTACTTTGCCTGGAATACAGAGATGCCATATTCTGGTGAGGCAATAGGTAACTCCACTCTAGGGTTTATGTCAATGAAATGAGCGTGCCAAGATATCGCGGGTGTTGCTAGGACTTTGTACCTGTGTATTACCAAGGTTTCCCACCCATGGTAGCTGCAGGATGCTGAGTTTGGAACTGGGACTTCTGTCTCCCACGCACGTTAAAGACCTGCTGTGTGTGTTGTGAAGAGCTGTGCTGCAGCAGCGGGGTGGTGCAAGCTCCGCGGGCTCCTGCGGCAGCGGTGCTGGCTGCAATGGGGAGCCAGGTGTGCTGCTGAGAGGATCTAGGCTCCTTACCCCTTCCTTATCCTTCCTTTGTCTAAAATTATTCCCTTGTCTAAATTTACTGAATAAATAAATAAACTTATTGCCTAAAGTTATTCATTTGCCTTTTCATTTTTGGGAAAAAAAAAAAAAGAGAAAGATTTAAATGGTTCAAAGTTCCTGTGAAGTCTGCTGTTGTTGCTGGAGTAGATTCTTGCTTCCCTGGAAACAAATTAGGGCAAATTTACAAAGAGAGAGAGCAATACATAGCAGATCCATAATGTAATTGCAGAAAATTAGAGTATTTTGCACTTCAGTATTCTTCTTTGTGTATAGGGCCAGTTTAACAGATCAGTTTTGCTTCTCAAAAAGCACAGTTTCAAAATTAATGTTCTTAGGGCAAGACCAACGTGTTTTTTAGCAACACATCTTTTGTTAATTTACTATTTGATCTAAATACCAAACCAAAGTAATGCCCTTGATACATTGAAAATAACAGGCTTCTTCCAACCTTGTTTTCGTACAATTCTAAAACATCCGAACCCCAACACTTTCAGCAACCTTTGCTCTAAAGAGGCCGTCTCTTTTTGGGAGTACAGGAAAACCTCACAAGCTTATGATCTTAACATTGCCTTCATAAGCTCCAGCTTATCTATTTATCTGTATTCTAATTAAAATCTTTTTGAAATTGGTATGGTTGTTCATTGAGTCACATCCATCAAACTTCATTACTCAGATGCAAGTCGTATAATACTCAAAACACTGGAAAATTACTGAGATCTGAAACTCCTTTCTGCACATACTAATTACTGTTATACAGCATTTTTTATTCAAATGTTTGTATGATTTATGTCTATGAAATTTAAGATTAAGTAGAGCTCTTTTGGAGGATATTTAAGAAGAGAGATATCCAAAGTGACAGAAATACGGTTGCAGTTTTAAATAAATTTATGTGCATTATCCCATGCCAAATGTATTGTAAGGCAGGTGCCGTTGCTGTGATTTTTATTTGAGATGCCTCTTTCAAATTGCAAAGTGATTTATCCCTTCCTCACCCTTTTAATTACGGGAATATGACATAACAGAAAACAGGCCATACCTTGAAATAGATTTTCATAGAGACAAGGAGTAGTAAGAGAGAGCCTGTTCAG
>NW_010541174.1:58551-105570 GCF_000687285.1 Phaethon lepturus | reverse complement strand
AGGGAGCCTGTTGAACACAAATGGAATCTCATTGCCTTGCTGTTCTCTGCATGACTGAGGATATTTGCTTTAATTGTTAAACTTTAGTGATATTTTATGTAGAAATTGAACTGATAACAGATTTCTTTTTTCTGTTTTTAACCTCACGCTCTCTCCAACTTGTGACACCTTGGCTCGGCAGCCCAGTCATCCCATAGTGCCTATTCCAGAGAATGAAACACTCAGCTCTAAAGAGGTAATCAGTTGTCATTTAATGGGTTTAAGCATTTGCATGATAGCTTTATCTTTTATTTATGTAGCTTGTGTAGAGCTGATGAGCAAAAATGTGCTGAGCTCCCCAATCTCCTTTTTTCCAGTGCACAGCCTAGATAAACATTAATTATTCTTAATGATTAATGAAAAAAAAAACCTGAGTTGTTTTGCAGACTGTGTTGCTTATGTGAATTTGGAATAACACTAACATTTACACTTCAGGTTCCTGATATGTGCTGTTAGGATGTTAGCAAGCGGGATTTGTTAAATTGTGCAGTTAGCCCCATTTAAATCTTACATTCCACAATTTGCGGACACTGGTATAGCTTCTGTTTTAAATACCAGATGCAACAGCTACCAGAAACACTAAGGATAATTAATTATTGAGAATTTTGTAAAGGACTGTCAAGAAAACATAAAACAACACATAGTGCAATTTTTCCCAGTATCACAATTCAGTGCCAGTTTAATTTGACCTTGAAAAAGGACACAAATCTAAGTCTAAATTCATTGGCCAATTCCCTACTAATTTTACATATCTAATCTCCAGGACCATAGAGGCTACCACCCTAGACAATTCATTCAGTGAGACCTGAAGCAATCTGCTACACATGATCAATTTTCCCTTGAGACAGAACATATAAAAATTAAAAAGGTTCTGCTGGCACAGGCAGGTCTTTTTTCCAACAATGTCATGAACACAAAGCTGAATTATAGCCTCAATATTGAAATAAACATATGTAATTTAATTAAGTATCATATTCTTTACTGTAGGCTTTGGAATGTAATAAAACATCTTTAATTAAAGAACATTTTCATTATTATTTTAGAAATTCATATAAGAAGGTATAACTTACTACCAATAATAGCAGTATGAGTACATTTATGACACAAGAATTAATTTTTTCCTATTGAGACCTCTTTTGATTACCAGGCACATGGTCATAATTATTTCACAAGTTCTTTGATGAGTTAAACAACATAGATAGGAATGATAATTACATTTTTGTAATGCAGTTTATTTTTACTTTATTATTTTAAAATTATGTTCTAGTCTTGCTAAAGCAGCAAAATAAGCATTTAAATAAATGAAATGGATGTTTGCCAATAATTTTTTCCAAGTGAGTAACTTTCTTGTTGTTTTGAAAAATATTGAGGGATTTTTGAGGTCAAGCCCTTCACATGTTGGAAGCAGAAGATTTGCCTGAATTCTGAGTTTGTTGACAGCCTGTCAATTTATCCTCACAGTTTATCTCAGTTTCCACTGGAAAAAAAAAAAAGGTTAAAAAAAAATAAAAGAAAGAAAAAAAAGAAGGTAGATATCTCACTTATTGGGTGGATCAACAGACTGGTGTTCTGCACCAGGAGTATATGAGACATGAGCCTCTTATTCTCATGTGCATGCCCAGCCTTTCTTCGCAGGGGGTCAGGGACTTAGAGCTACTTCATATCTCTTTTTATTTGATTCTTCGTCACAGTCTTCCAGCCTCCTCCCTTTTTCCTTGCCTTTGACCTTTCTGTTTGTTTCTACACCATCAATCCCCTTTCCTATGCCTCCCAGGAGCCACTTGGTTCTCTCAAAAGCAGTTATAGTTTCTGCTGTGCAGCTATCCAAAGAAAGCCCCAGGACGCCTTCACAAAATGAAGTTAGACAACAAATTCCTCGCTGAACTTCTCAGATAGGTTGTTTTTTTCCATCTCATCTGTAAAATTTCTGAAATATTATTGAAGTAAAGATATTTCGTGAGAGGGCGGTGAGAGGGACTGAAGAGTTCTGAGGATAAATTTGTTGTTGAGATGAAACCGATTTGCACTACATTAGGCAGTCTGAAATGTGTATATATATGCACATATATGTATATACGTATATGTGTATGTGTGTATTTGTATAAGTGTGTATATATATATGCAGCCTCTGATGATGCAGCTGATTTTCCTGCATTTGAAAATAAGATAGAGGAAAGCAAACAGCTAGATCCCCATCTCTCATCCTCCTTCTTTATAATTTACACATTGAGGGAAAACTTCACAGATCTAATGGAGAGACAGATCTTTTCAAAGAGAACTCTCTTAAGAAACAAGACACACAATTTAATTGATGCATTATTAAGATCAGTTTCAGAAAGTGAAGTATCTCATACTGACATAGTAAAGTCAGACTGCCATGAAATATTCAAGATATTCTTGAAAACATGAGGTTTCCTCATTGACAATGACAACAGAAGTGCAAAATTCCTTTGGTTAGAGGCCACGTTGGTCTGTTGCAAGACAGATAAAATGTATAGCACTGTCTTCTAAAAGTTCCCTTGTATTTTAAACAAACACTTCGAACAGAATTTCTATCAACCCATTTATTAAAAAGCTTAAATGTACTTCAACAGTTGGAACATTTGTACCATGACATATAGAATAAAGATCTCTGATGGAATTGTGGTTGCATTTATAAAGACTAAAGACAATCAACTGAAAGAAGAGGACTTATCTGGGCTGTTTATCAATACTCTTTGTATTTCCCTTGATTAACATCATGAAGTGGTCATTCACCACTTACAATAACGTTAGCTGGAGGTAAATAGTTAGCTTTAAAGTTACAAAAAAGTGTCAGATACCATTTGATACAGCTGAGCAAGCTGAGTTTTTGTGCTGGTTCCCTGGGGCCTGTCACTAATGTGTATTTTGTAACTCACTATGACTATAGAGGTGACCTTCAGTCCGCATGTACATACAACATGTAGCAGGAAGCCTTGTGTCAGGCTCACCACAAGCTGATCAGGAAATAATGTCAAGAGATGATATATTTTATGATTTCTCTATTACAAATCAAAGGAAGTCTTCTCGAATGACCTTATCAAAGTACTTGTACAAGGCATGTTATGTAATTTTTTTCCCAAAATTTTAATCTCACTTTTAGCAGAAGGAAGTGACCAGGGGACACCA
The DNA here is from genome assembly GCF_000687285.1 of Phaethon lepturus. Lineage (NCBI taxonomy): Eukaryota > Metazoa > Chordata > Aves > Phaethontiformes > Phaethontidae > Phaethon > Phaethon lepturus. The sequence continues at coordinate 102,381 of NW_010541174.1, read as the reverse complement.
TGCTGACCACGTTGAGACTGAGCAATGTTTTTCCATGTTTAGAGAGTGGCAGAGAAGACACAAATACATCTGGAAAGGACCCCTTTGCTCATTCTCAGTCAAGAAGGACTGAACAAAGACATGCATTTCCCTTGAGATCTGTTGCTGGAGACGGAAGTATACAATATAGTGTATATTATTAGCCACTATATACAGTGACTAATACCCAGAAGGAGATCAACATTTATGCTATCTTGGAGACAGACAGGAGAGCGACATAAAGCCAGGAGCAGCTCAAAACATTTGGGCACTCTTCTTAGCTGCCCTGAGTGTGGTGGCTTCTTTGAGATATGTTGTTGTTCAGCTGTCTCTGAGGAACCACTAGATTTTCACCATTTTCTCTTTTATGTGCTTGGTTCTTCAAAATTGTGTGTTATGCTGCTTTCCCTTTTCACGGTAGTGAAAAAACAAGGTAGGCTGTGGTTGATGATTTTTAAAATCACATCTTTCAGGCACCTGTATTATTCCTTCTTATTTAGGAACCTATCTTGACTGTAGGAACTGTTTATACTGAATTTACACCTTATAAATTTACATAACCCACAAGTCTCCATCCAATTTAAAATGTCCTTTTTATCAGTGAAATCCTGCTTCTTTATCAAAAATTATGTATAGGCTCATACTTAACTTCTATGTAATGTTCATAGAATCATAGAATAGCTTGGGTTGGAAGGGAACTTTTAAGGTCATCTAGTCCAACACCCCAGCAGTGAGCAGGGACATCTTCAACTAGATCAGGTTGCTCAGAGCCCCGTCCAACCTGACCTGGAATGTTTCCAGGGATGGGGCATCTACCACTGCTCTGGGAAACCTGTGCCAGGGTGAAAAATTTCTTCCTTATATCTAGTCTAAATCTACACATTTTAGTATTAAACCATTACCCCTTGTCCTGTTGCAACAGGCCCTGCTAAAAAGTCTGTCCCCACCTTTCCTATAGGCCCCCTTTAAGTACTGGCAGGCTGCAATAAGGTCTCCCTGGAGCCTTCTCTTCTCCAGGCTGAACAACCCCAACTCTCTCAGCCTGTCCTCACAGCAGAGCTGGTCCATCCCTCTGAGCATTTCTGTGGCCTCCTCTGGACCCGCTCCAACAGGTCCATGTCTTTCCTGTGCTGAGGGTTCCAGAGCTGGACACAGGACTCCAGGTGGGGTCTCAGATTATTCCTCCCTCAGAGCTAAAAACACAGTAAGAGAAAGTCAGTGTGTTTTATGCAATGCCAAAAAAGAAAGAGTGGGCAGATGCTCTGTGAAACTTAAGCACCTCCTTGACCTTTAGGAAGGAGTTAGAGAGGGAAAGATGGGAAGGTGCTGCTGGTTTCTGCTTAGTAATAAGTATTATTTTCCTCAAAGTATTCACTGGGGGAAAAAAAAGGAGTTACCATCGTATTCAGAAGAACAGCATTCTATTCTTCATGCAACTTTAGCTTCATTCAGTAACAGCATGAAGCAAATCAGATCTGTCACTTCCCTGCAAAAGCAGGAAAACAAGTAAGGGAGATTCTCCTCATTGTGAAATCCTCTACAACCAGTGATTTTTAATTGGTGGAAATCTGAAGGATACTCCATTAAAATCTAACCCAGAGATTTACCAGTAATTTCTGATACTTACTGTCTTCCTTTCAAGTAAACCTAGTGTTTGCCCTGGTTATGATGTGTGAATGATGTTATAACGATTCTCAGAATTGTACTGAGTCAGAATCTGGGGCATATGTACCTGTATAGTCACAAAAAGACATTGCACGCAGGTGCTGAAAGCATGTACCCATTACCCTTATTCATACATGGCTTGCAAAATCCCAAGTCTATTGTAGAATTACTTTAGGTTCATATAGTCTTTTGCTGCATCTGTTACTCTGTCTTATCTGTTTGTTATTTGTGAAAGTTCTGCAATAATTATTTGAGATAATAGTAGCATCTGTAAGGTCAACATTCATCAAAAGACCCCATGAGAAAAAGCTGATTCCACTGACTTCAGTGGTGATAGGATTTCACTGACTGTCTTCAGTGCAAATTTGTGAGAGTTTTAGAACAATAAGCTCCTTTTTTTACAAGAGGAAACAATTAATCTGCCGTGCTCCACTTCAAACAACCTCAACAGAAGAAGTTCTTGAAATTTGAAATTCTATGAAAATGTCAATAAGGTCCAAAGTTCTGTTATACATTGCTCTAAATCTTTATTTACTTAAGGAGTGTTCCTGGTCAGAGAATCAACATTAGTATTAATCATTGATAGATTCTACATATAAGAAGAAAATGCACCCATTTTATGAAAGCGACCTTGTACTGAAGAATATATGTAAGTGGTTTTACGTTAGAGCAAATCTCTAACCCAAATGACATTATCAGCGCAGCGTGATGTTTTTCCAGTTAAAAAAAAAGGTCATTCTACCCTGGATTTACAAAGAAAATCCCAGAGTTTACAAATTCCCCCCACAAAGTCGTTTCACATCATGATCACTATGAAGCAGGGATGGATGGGCATGGCTGTGCCCATAGCAGAGGCCTGTCCTTCCCTGTCGCTGGCGGGGAGGTCCGAGGGCAGGGCACGGCCTGCCTTCTCCTCCAGGTTATCCTGAGAGCCTGAGGGAGGCTGCTGGTGGTGGTTAGGTATTCTGTAACGATCCAGCCCTCACGTACCGTTCGATACCTTTTCATCTTGTAAAGAAGATCTCTGTCAAAGCAAGAACAGGACTATGGTAGATACTTAATGAAACTAGAGGACACTGTATCAGAAGCTGCTCCTACTCAAATGTCAAATCCTTTGTTCAAGCACCTTCTTCCACCATGTGGTGCTGGGACAGGTCCTTCCAAGCATAAAGACATATTGGGGCAAAAATTGCTCCTTGTGCTTTCCTTGGAGGTGCAAACATGGCCTTTCCACCTGCCACATCGCAGATGCAGTATTCATTTTTTACTTCCAGTCTTGCACAAAATTACAGCCCTGTCCTCCAGACAGGGGAGAGCTGGTGTACAGCAGTGTGGCGGAGCATCGCTGCCAGCTCTGTAGGCAGCCAGGACACAGAGCACGCGTGTGTCACACTGTGACACCGTCAACATCTCTTCTCTTCCCACACCTGGGATGCGGGGTTAGAGCGGTCTTTGCACAACTGATTTGTGGAGTTTAGGAATTATCTAATGAATTAGGGGGCATTAGGCAATTCGTAAAGAATGCTGCACAGACTGAGACTTAACATAAAAATTAAGGCAGCAAATAATAAGGCAAAGAGCAACAGCAATACATATAAAAAAAGCTCTTGGATGATGCCAGTTGGAAAATCCTTTGACGGCACTTACCTCCAAAACAAGAACTGTTCTGACTTGACCTGTGGTTTTCCAAAATATTTTGGAACAAAATGCACAGTACATCTCTGAAGCAATAATCTCACCACCCTTAGTTTATTTTGACCAAGCCAAGGACTGCAGCCCTAGCCTTTCTCCATATCATCATAACAGTTCATTCAACTGAAAATTTAATGACCCTGCAAATGAGCATTAATAGTAGGAATAACTACTGCTTTTACTGAAGGAATAAGAATTTCAGGTGTTAGCTGTGACAAATTCTTTAACCTCCTAAATGATGGGCCACTGAAAGGGAACAGTAAACTGCAGTCTTCTGATATTTATAAATAGAAAGCAGGTCCAAACAATGCAGATTTGTAAATTCTCAAATAAAAACTTTAAAAATCAGCAGACATACTTTCTATTTACTTTCTACTTTAACAATGCTTTAAGCGTTTAAATTTTTAATACTTTATATGTACAACAGAAAAGTTACACTTGCAACAGGTATTTGGGCAATACTTTAGGCCAACTTCAATATCTCCTTGTTTTAATCAAAAAGGTTCAGTTATAGCCTACTGACATGAAAGGGCATATTAGATCACTATGCATTAACAAGGAAAAAGCATTTTATGCATTTGCAGGATTTGATCGCTATTTAAAAGGATTACTGTAAATATTTTACTTATGTGGTAGATTTACATTAAAAAGTCTGAAAAGGTGGTAATATAAACATGATACAGAGACAGTACAAAATGTTAGCATGTAATTTAAACTGCCATTTTAATCTAATTCTATTTGGCTTTAAGAAACAGCTGTTCTTTTTGGTCCCCTTTACATGATGGCAGGAGTACTGTGTAATAGTTTTAGAGGAAAAGAACTTGCCCTGAACACAGTTGTAGTTTGAAGAAGGCTTTTTTATTATTCAATACTTAAGTAATGCATAAGTAACTAGAATCACAGAATCAGACAAAAATTATTCATAGTGTTTGACCACTCTTACGATAAAAAAAATTTTTCCTTATGGCTAGTTAAAATTTCCCCATTTGTTGCCTCCTTTACTTTCACCATACAAATCTGAGCTGTCTATAAACCCTGCTTAAATAGCTGGAGAGGGACAATAGGTACCCCTTAGCCTACTCTTCAGGTTAAGCAAGCCTTGTAGCTTTCCATCATATGTCATATGCCTTTCCCAGAAATAAAGGAACACTCGCAGCCATCCTGAAGGTCTTCCATTGAGTTTCTTCTGTTTGCTTGACAATTCTTTTCTACTGGGAGGGCTCAGAAATGGAAACTATGTTCCAGATGCAGCCTCACTACTGCCCAGCAGAGGGGAATAATAACTTCCCTCAACCTGTTGGCTATGCTCTAATTAATGCAACTGTATATGAGGTTATCCTTCATCACAACAAGGGTGGACTGACCCACGTTCTGTTTGGTGTCAGGCAGACCTCAGTTCCTTCTCTGCAGAGATGCTACCCAGCCAGTCAGTCACTGGCCTGTACCGTTGCATGGGGTTGTTCACTTCCTCCTCCCCCCTTGTCACCTACCAGATGCAGGATTTTGTATTTGCTTTTGTACACAAAGTTCCTGCTAGCCCGTTCCTTCAGTCTGGCCAAGTCCTCCAGAATGGGAGCATACCAGTCTCTCTTTCTCCTCCAAGTTAGTAACATCCACAAACCTTCCAGACACGTAGGCTCTCATACCATCCAGGTCCCCGATGGAGATGTCACCTAAGCATCCTCTGAAATGCCACCTGGAACGGAGACTTTGAACTGTTGACTACTATCTTTTTAGACCAGTGGTCCAGTTATTCATCCACTCTGTAGTCCACCCTGCTTCTCGCTTTGGGTACCAGGCTACCGCAGGAAACCATCGAAAGCCTTGCTAAGGTGGAGGAAAACAACATCCATGCCATGTGAATTCAAAGTTGGCCACATGCTCTGTCCTCCCAGGATATGGTCCAAAAAATCCCTGGAAACCCAACATGAGTCTGAAATATCCCCTAATGTGCATTTAGCCAAGGTGAGTCTTGTCTGTTGAAACTTGCTATGTGCAGTACACTTCCTCAAACATGTCAATGCATGAAAAGTCATCCCCAGTTCATTAAGCATAGTTATAAATTAACAGTGCAGAAAACAAATGTTTTTAAAAGACAAGGTGTTATATGAATCATCCACCAAACTGTAGAACTGTGCCTGCTTAACATACTGCAGTTTGTATTCTCCTCTGCACTTTGTTTTAACCTTTTATTTCCCTTTTTTCTACAGGTTGCCAATGAAAGAGGTTCAGTTTAACTATGATGGTGAGTATTACTATTTTTCTGACTTGATTGCAGTCACATGTTGAATATGTAGCTACTTCTTTAGTGTCACTTTAACACTTTTTTATGGTTTTGTTTAAAAAGAGGATAGGAAACTTTAGCTATACAATTTAGTGTTTAGATAATAAGCTGATTATAAACCACAACTGAATTAATTTTAAGCAGGATACAATCAAACAATTGGAAGAAATTGAGGTATGGTCTGGAATTAGATTGTGGAGTAATGCAATTGAAATGAGATAGATATTATTTTATATTTGAGTGCATAACCACATGGTACCATTAAAATGAATGGTTTGCTACATGATACTATATCACAAATAATGCACTATGCTTGAGAGCAGTTATAATGTAGTACTTAACAAGGGAGGTCAGCAAATAGGTGATATAGCAAAGGCTGAAATGCTCAATGCCTTTTATTTTGTTTGTCTTCACAAAAAAGATTAATTCTGACTCAAAGTTTATTTATTTCAGTCATTGTTAAGAATTTGTGAGTAGGATCATGGAGAGAAAAGGAAAAGAACACCTGAAAGAACAGTGAGGTAAATTGGAGTGTTCAGGGTGGCACAGCCTAATGAAACTTACGCTTAAAATACTTAACCAAAGCAATTTCTCAAACATTACTGATTAACAGGATGAGTGAGTTCCCCAAAACTGGAGAAAGGCAAACACAATGTCATATCTAACAAAGGAGGAAAGGAAAATCTAAGGAATTACAGAAAAGTCTGCATTTCAAAGACACTGGAACAAAGTATTGAACAACCCATTTGTAAGCATCTAGAGAACAGAAGGAGATAAGAGGGCTTGCACAGGGACATGTCAGAAACAAATCCTGTCAAATTGATCTCATTTCCTTCTTTGACAGCAAAACAGATATAGGGGATGTGTTTGATACAGCTTATCTTCAACACAGTCCCACATGACATTTGTAAGTAAGCAAAGCAGATATGGACTAAATTAAATTCACATAAGGTAGATGTGCCAGTGATTGGAAAGCTGGACTCTGAGGACAGTAATTTGCTGCCGAAGTGGGAAAACATCTCACACAGGCTTCCACAACGCTGTCTCTTAGCTCTAGCACTATAAAACATTGTCATTAATTACTTAATCACATGGACAGTCAGCTTACCAAATTTACAGAAAATGCCCATTTGGGAAGACTTGTAAACAACTTGGAAGGTGGGATTAGAATTAAAAAAATGTCACTTACATTAGAGGAATGGCTTGAAATCAATATGATAAAATTTAGTGAAGACAAATGCAAAGAAATATGAGAAGCACAAGCAGAAAAGGAATGACAGTAACATTGCAAGATAGAACCTGAGGATTACAGGGGACAACAAACTGAATCTGAGTTGAAGAGGCAATGCTCTTACGAGAAACACCATTCCAGGGAGATATTGAAGGGAGTGCTTATAACAGGACGGAGGAAATTACTCATTCTGTTTGGTATTAGTGAAGAACCAGTCGCATGGGATGTGGGAAACAAATGGAAGATTTAGAAAAAATGTAAAGGTTTCAGTGTCTTCACACAGAAGAAGAGAAATACGGACAGCGTAGAGGCACAGCAACTACCTCTTCATAGTGGACTGTTACAAAGAGGTATTAGTCCCTTCTCCATCTTTTCTGAGAGTAGGAGAAAAAGAAATGGGCATAAATTTCAGGGTGAGAGATTTAGTTTAGAATTTGGACAGTTGCAGTCATGTGGAAATTTAAGTGCTAAGAAGGTTTACCTCAGGCTGCTGCAAAGACAGGCAAGCATCTCACAAGGTAGGTTTGATCTGCCAGCTGTCATCCTCTCCCATAGCTGTAGCCCAAACAAGGTGTCTGAATACATCTTTAGGGCCTTTTTTTCTGTGAAACTATGAGTTATATTGGTTAGCCAGATCATCAGGTTGCATAAATTAGGAAAACTAAGTGACCTCAGCGCTTGTTATATAGTTTACTAATCAGTACTTTTGACAACTTGTGTTCATGTGAAAAATCTTCTTTTGCAGCCCCGAAGTAGGATCAAGAGTTAAAAACGTAGAGTATTTTGAGGCCTGTTTCTTTACTGAGAAGGAATCCACAGCACAAATGTTATTTAAAGCACCATTTAAAAAAAATAAAATTGCTTCCTATATGCTAATTGCAAAGCAGTAATAACAATCAGAAATTCTTTCAAGAGATAATCTTATGTACTAGCATAGTTAACCCCAGAGATACACACATGAATGTGCCATATTGAAATATCATTTCTTGAAATGCTTGCTGGTTTAAAAGATGCCCAATGTAACACAGCATATTTTCTTTAGAAATAATATAAATGTTGAAATTAAATAAATCTGTATTTTTGTTGCAAAGTGTTTGTTGTGATTCTTATTTTTATTCCTGTAAATCTAGCTCCAAGTATTTCCAATAGCTGAGAATGAATGCCAATATTGTTGGGAAAGGCATGCTCCCACACTCTTAACCTTGGTCACATTTTGCCACCACGCAGACACTTACGTTTTGTGAAATACTCCAGGAATTATTCACTTTTGTGTCAGCACCCACAACAGTCAGCATGCACAGTCATTCTTCCCTGCCATGCAATATTCATAGCCCTTTTGGCCAGGCAGTGTCTGTGCCAGCTGGTGAGGGCAGGCAGAATTACCAGCTGCACTCCTGGTGCATGTGTAAGAATCACCAATTTCCTCTCCAGTTTATGCTGCTGGTTTTTTGACTCTGTGCTGCTCCCACACAATGTTGTCCGAGCCTGGATCTTAAAAAATTTGCTTCCAAAACACATTATAAAAGTCTTAGGAAGACAACTGTCTATGCTTAGATGAGTCAGTTGCCTCTTCCCTGATCCCTTGATCCTTTGAACCACAAATCACCCCACAGGTACGTATGTATATGTTCAGGATCTTTGCATTGCAGTCCTGTCCTGGTGTGCAAGAGCATTTTACCTCCTGACACACTGCTATGTGTTGTGGTTAAGATTAATATTTTAATCAAAATTGCTACCATTTTCATTAAAATTAATGTGATGAACTAATTTATAGAATATTATCATCAGTTAAAACATTAAAATTAAAAAAAAGTTTAAATGCAATAATCCTTAGGCTACTCAGCCTCTTGCGCTATTGGACCTGGTGTAATCTCAGTACAGCCTGCATTTCATAGAACAGAATCACAGAATCATTAAAGTTGGAAAAGACCTTCAAGATCATCAAGTGCAACCGTCAACCCGACACCACCATGCCCACTAAACCATGTCCCAAAGTGCCATGTCTACACATTTTTTGAACACTTTCAGGGATGGGGACTCCACCACTTCCCTGGGCAGCCTGTTCCAATGTTTGACCACTCTCTCAGTCAAGAAATTTTTCCTAATACCCAATCTAAACCTCCCCTGGCACAACTTGAGACCATTTCCTCTCGTCCTATCACTAGTTACTTGGGAGAAGAGATGAACAGCCTCCTAACCACAACCTCCTTTCAGGTAGTTGTAGAGAGTGATGAGGTCTCCCTTCAGCCTCCTCTTCTCTAGACTGAACAACCCCAGTTCCCTCAGCCGCACCTCATAAGACTTGTGCTCCAGACCCTTCACCAGCTTTGTTGCCCTTTTCCAGACATGGTCCAGCAACTCAACGTCCTTCTTGTAGTGAGGGGCCCAAAACCTAACACAGAGTTCAAGGTGTGGCCTCACCAGTGTTCAGTACAGGGGCACATTCATGTCCCTTGTCCTGCTGGCCACACTATTTCTGATACAGGCCAGGGTGCTGTTGACATTCTTGGCCACCTGGGCACACTGCTGGCTCAACCAACACCCCCAGGTCCTTTTCTGCCAGGCAGCTCTCCAGCCACTCCTCCCCAAGCCTGTAGGGTTGCATGGGGTTGTTGTGACCTGAGTGCAGGACCTGGCACTTGGCCTTATTAAACCTCATGCAGCTGACCTTGATCTGTCGATCCAGCCTGTCCAGATCCCTCTGCAGAGCCCTCCTACCCTCCAGCAGATCAACACTCCCATCCAACTTGGTGTCATCTGCAAACTTACTGAGGGAACACTCAATCCCCTCATCCAGATCATCTATAAAGATATTGAACAAGATTGACCACAAAACTGAGCCCTGGGGAACACCGCTTGTGACCGACAACCGACTGGATTTATCTCTATTCACCACAACTCTCTGGGCAGGGCTGTCCAGCCAGTTCTTTACCCAGTGAAGAGTAAACCTGTCTAAACCACAAGCCACTGGTTTCTGTATGAGAATGCTGTGGGAGACAGTGTCACTTTACTAAGGTCCAGGTAGACAACATGTACAGCCTTTCCCTCATCCAGTAGGTGGGTCACCTGTTCATAGAAGGAGATCAGGTTGGTCAAGCAGGACCTGTCTTTCATGAACCTGTGTTGTCTGGGACTGATCTCTTGGTTGTCCTGCACATGCCCTGTGAGCGCCCTCAAGATGAACATCTCCATAATCTTTCCCGGTACCAAGGTCAGGCTGACAGGCCTGTAGTTCCCCAGATCCTCCCTCCAGGTCTTCTTGTAGATGGGTATCACACTGGCAAGCCTCCAGTCATCTGGGACCTCCCTGTTAACCAGGACTGCTGATTAAGTCTTGGCAAGCTCGGCAAGCTCCTCCACCAGCTCTCTCAGTACTCTTGGGTGGATCCCTTCAGGCCCCATAGACTTGTGGGTGTCCAGGTGGCATAGCAGGTCCTTAACTGCTTCCTCCTGGATTATAGGGAGTTTATTCTGCTCTCCATCCCTGTCCTCAAGGGGCTGAATACCCTGAGGGTAACTGGACTGAGGCAAAGGTGGCATTAAGTACCTCAGCCTTTTCCTCATCCTTGGAGACAATATTCCCCCCCCACATCCAAGAAAGGATGGAGATTGTCCTTGGCTCTCTTCTTGTTGTTAATATATTTGTAAAAACATTTTTTGTTGTCACTTATGACTGTGGCCAGACTGAGCTCTAGCTAGGATTTTGCCTTTCTAATTTTGTCTCTGCTTGATCTAATGGCTAGGATTTTGCCTTTCTAATTTTGTCTCTGCTTGACCTAATGAGATCCTTGTACTCTTCTTGAGTTGCCTGTCCCTTCTTCCAAAGGTGAGAAAGTCTCCTTTTTTTCCTGAGTCCCAGCAAAAGCTCCCTCTTCAGCCAGGCTGGTCATCTTCCCTGCCAGCTCGTCTTGTGGCACATGGGGACTGCCTGCTCCTGCGCCTTTAAGGCTTCCTTCTTGAAGAATGTCCAGTCTTCCTGGACCCTTCTGCCCTTCAGGATGGTCTCCCAAGGGACTCTCTTAACTGTTCACTGTCCTGAACAGGCTAAAGTCTGCCCTCTAGAAGTCCATAGTAGTGGTTTTGTTGATCCCGCTCCTTACTTCACCAACAACTGAGAATTCTACAGTTTCATGGTCGCTAAGCCCAAGACAGTCTCCAACCACCACACCTGCCACCAGTCCTTCTCTGTTTGTAAACAGCAGGTCAAACAGGGCACCTCCCCTGGTGGGCTCACTCACCAGCTGTGTCAGGAAGTTATCCTCCACACATTCCAGGAACCTCTTAGATGGTTTCTTCTCTGCTGTATTGTATTTCCATCAGACATCTGGTAAGTTGAAGTCCCCCACAAGAACAAGGGCTAGCGATTGTGAGATTTCTGCCAGTCACTTGTAGAATGTTTCATCTGCCTCTTCATCCTGGTTGGGTGGCCTGTAACAGACTCCCAGCAGGATAGCTGCCTCACTGGTCTTCCCCCTCATACTTACCCATAAGCACTCAACTTGGTCATGACAATCATTGATTTCTATACAATCAAAACAGTCCCTAACATACAGAGCCACCGCATCGCCTCTCCTTCCATGCCTATCCCTTTGCGTAACAGACTCCCAGCAGGATAGCTGCCTCACTGGTCTTCCCCCTCATACTTACCCATAAGCACTCAACTTGGTCATGACAATCATTGATTTCTATACAATCAAAACAGTCCCTAACATACAGAGCCACCGCATCGCCTCTCCTTCCATGCCTATCCCTTTGCAAGAGCTTATAGCCATCTATTGCAGCACTCCAGTCATGTGAGTCATCCCACCATGTTTCTGTGATCGTGACTAAGTCATAGCTGTCCCACTGCACAATGGCTTCCAGCTCCTCCTGTTTGGTGCCCATGCTGTGTGCATTGGTGATGCACTTGAGCTGGGCTATCGATTTCACCCCAAAAATTGGTACTCCACCCTTAGGTTCATCTCTACTGAACCTTGTTTTATCCCTTTTCCCCTTCGAATCTAGTTTAAAGCCCTCTCAATGAGGTCTGCCAACTCATAAACAGGAATCCTTTTCCCCCTTGGAGATAGCTGAACTCCATCTGCTGCGAGGAAGCCCGGTGCCATGTAAAACTCCCCATGGTCAAAAAACCCAAAATTCCACCAACAGCACCAGCCTCTAAGCCACGTTTTAACAAGGTGAGTTTTCTTGTTCCTTTCAGCGTTCCTCCCTGACACTGAAGGGATTGACAAAAACACTACCTGTGCTCCTGCTCCACCAACAAGTCGCTCCAGCGCTCTGAAGTCCTTTTCAATCACTTTTGGGCTTCTTTGCACAACCTCATCGCTGCCAACCTGCATAACCAACAGCAGGTAGTAATCAGTGGGCCAAACCAGATGAGAGAGTTTCCTGGTGACATCTCTCACCCGGGCCCCGGGGAGGCAGCAGACTTCCCTGTGGGCTGGGTCTGGTCAGCATATTGAGCCTTCTACACCCCCCAGAAGGGAGTCGCCTATGACAATTACCCTCCTTTTTTTCTTAACAGAGGACGTCTTGAAGCATGGGGCTGGGTGACTCGCCCTAGGCACCCCCCTGGATGGACTTTCATCAAAGTCCTCATGTTCCTGGCCCTCAAGTTCCAGAGCCCCATAGCTGTTGTGTTGAAGGCAGCTGGGACGGTGAGGGAGGCCGGGAGGGGATTCGCCTGCCACCCCAAGCAGGGACCTGCTTCCATTTCCCCTTATCTCTTAGGTCCTCTCCTTCTGCCCGGCAGCAAGAGGGCAGGGCATCCTCTGCTGCTCGTGGAGCCTCCACCAGCTGCCCCTGCTTCAGGGATGGCTGGGGGTGGCTCCACCGATCCATCTCCCTCTCACTCTCTCTGATGCTCTTCAGCCTCCCCACTTCCTCTGTCAGCCCTGCACCAGGCTGAGCAGATCGCTCACCTGGGCGCTGGTTCACCGTTTAAACTGTTGAACTCTGGAACTGTGAAAACAGAAGGGAAATTCAGCAATCAGTGACTCTATATAGGTAAAATACACATTTTTCCCTTGATACAGGAACTCACACATCTTTCAGAATGCCATGAATGAATTGGTTGACATATAAGGTTTGTTTTTGCATTAATTTCTTTACTCAATGGAAAAAAAAAAAAAGAAGTAGTTAAGTGAGTACATCTTGCGGACAGCATACCCCTTAACCAGATGATGGAAAAAAAATTGAGAAAAGTATGTCAGTGAGTTCAAGAGAGAGTTCCTGGTGACAGAAATCAACACCTATAGGTAAATATAAGGAAAAAAGTATTGAAATCTTTAAAAAATAGATAAAAATTCATACACATAAACACATATATAACTATAAATGTGTTTTAAATATTGTACAAGATGTAATATGTCTACCACCAAGGACCTAATAATATTTCTTGTTTTCAGTAGAGCACTGAAGTGGACAAAATTCATATTTAGGACCAGTGTGATCTGTGTGAGTCTCAAAAGTCTTAGTAAGATTTTCTGCCCATTTTTTCAAAGCATTTGCTTTGTTCTGAATTTGTTCCAAACTCAACTTTCTTTTCCTCTTGAATTTAATTTTTGTAAAGCCCAAATGCCATCTAGCATGTCTAGATAAGAGAATTATTCACATGGTATGCTTTGGGTTTAAATTAACTCAGGTGATAGACTGAAGCCCATCGGTGGAACACAAACAAGAGAAAGAACTACTGGGATTATAAGAAGGGCAAAAGAGGAAGCCTTTTATTGACCTCTGGGTTTGTGAGTTTGTTCATCTGTGAATACTTCAAAATCCCTATCTATTCAAAGAGTTTCCATCTATGAATGAAAAATTAGAGTATATTGGCAATTACAGTCCGTCAAGTCTACCCTGAGAAACCAATTGAGACAGTATTAAGAGAAAAAAAGCCTTTAAGGAGAGATTGTAAGGAGCAAAAACTCAACACGAAAAAAAATTGATTGCTTTTTCAGTAGTACTGTAAAGTTAATGGATTCTGCTTATTCAATAGTGTAATATATTTAGTCCAAGTTCTGATGCCTTTACCCTGCTTTTATTCATTATTCTTTCGGTAAAATACACATTGCCGTCAGGATAACAACTGCCTATTTTTAGCAAGGGCTTATAGTCCCTTTTTTCCCTCATCCTCTCTCAGTCTGATACATAGTGCATGCTTGTGGTTTCTGTTGTTGCTGTGTGCTACAACTCAAGCTGACCAAAAAAAGCTTATTAAAGTTGGCCCAAATGGTCAGAAGGGAAATTTGCCTAGCACAAGAGTTGTATCTGGGCAGTGACATAGAAGGGGTCATGGGAAGGAGGGTCATAATTCATTACAGAAAATTTGGTTGCTGCATCAGACTAAGGGCAGCCCTTGGCCCAAGGGTTCAGCTGTCTGGGATTCACAACCTGGTTTGATGTGGCACAGCTCTGTGGCCTTGAATCAGTTTAATGAGAAAATTGCTAAAATATCAGGAAGTTCACAAGGTAGAGCTATGCGAAATGAGAAAAATGACAGCACAGAGAGAAGCATTTTGTTAAAAAGGTAACAGTAACAGCTCAGGGATACAAAAGAAAAAAATCTATACATTAGGGTACAAATAATCTTTAAAAGCAGAGAATCAGAAAGTGGCAACTCAGCAACACTGAGGATCAGCCTGTTATGAGGATTAAGACGCCCAGTCCTTCCCCACCTGACCGATGCTTGCCTATCCTGCACAGGCTTACTGGCTGTCTTACTGGGGTTGGTGAGCGTGTTAATAGTGGCTGTCTAGTATGTGTATTAGTCATGGCATAATTGTTTCATATGAATAAGTTGTACATATCATTCTTGCAGTGTCTCATTGTACACTGTAAGAGATGTCTCAACAAAAATGAGCAGATGATTTCTATGTAAGACTGCTCTCACTTATGCAAGGAGTAGCAACTAGCCATACACAGGGCATTCCTAGGCTGTTTCCACGCTAGTCAAGTCATATATCCCAAAGCAAATGGCACCGAGTAGCTTACAAGTTAAGGGACAACCCTCCTGCAAGCGGGCTTCTCTAGAATTGGACTGGTGTCACTCATATTGCAATAATGATAAACTTATATGTATCCGAAATGCCTCTAAGCCTGCTTGGTGATAAGAATAACGGTAGGCACATGGACAGCCTGTTCAGGTTTCTAATATTGGTTTGGAAGGCTACTTCTGCCTCTGCCCTTGTCAGTCTACCCATGGTCAAGAGAAGACTTTAGACTTGGGATGCCAACATTCACTGGTGGGATCAAATAGGGCCGCACATTTGAGATTATACCAGTAGGTACACATCTGCCATGCAACACCAGCACACCTGAGAGCTTGCACTGACACTGAAATACAATATGTTCCCCTTTTCCTTCACCTCTAACTAGATGGTGAGGTTTGGGATTGGCCAAGTCACTGTAAGCATCACCTCTCTGAAGATACTTGCAGCCATGCACAGGTTAATCTGTCCACAACAATCTGCACTGCCAGCATAACAAAGGTGGCATGGGGTCCATGATATGTTGGGGCGACAGCCAAAATTTCCATGCCTGGTTGTGTCTCCGGAGAGGTTCCTAACCAGATATGAGCCACAATGACTGCTGTTACACATTCTTGAAAACCCTAGTGAAATACTGTTTAGAAGAGCACTTGCAGCTGTGTGGCTGTATGCATACTGTGCCGGCTCACGCACAGGTTGCCCCATTCTTCACATTTGTACTTGACTGAGCCCAGAGTGGGCTGACCTCAGGTCAGTCACAGAATCATAGAATTATAGAATCATTAAGGTTGGAAAAGACCTTTAAGATCATCAAGTTCAACAGTCAACCCGATACCACCATGCCCACTAAACCATGTCCTGAAGTGCCACGTCCACATGTTTTTTGAACACTTCCAGTGATGGTGACTCCACCACCTCCCTGGGCAGCCTGTTCCAAGTGTGGCTGACAATAAGAAGAATGAGATGACACCTGCTGCCTTGAGGTTGACCAAGTGACACAGCTGGGGTGGGAAGCATGCATGGTGAATTATTGTGGTGGGAAGAGTCAAAAGGCTACGAGGCTGTAGCAACTACTTGGTACGATGTAATACCTATAAAATCATCTTCTGTTACCTGTGGTTGTTGACTCTGAGTACTTGAGCACTTGTGTGTGTGAGTCTGTGCGTGTGAGGAATGGGATTTCTTTGGCGTGGGAAATTGAGGTCAGTTTCTCTTCCTCTGCCTCTGACTTTGACCCTAATTCTGTTGATTTAAATATCCAAGGAACTGGGCGTGTTGGTTCCAGAGGCTGCTTATAACAAGTCACACTGTGGCAGGACTCTACTCAGATGTCTGACAAAATTTGTCACCTAAACCGCCATTATTCTGAGTTATATGTAACCTGTATTATCATCATAAGAATTGAGATAAGCAGCCCTGAAATGTTTGAATTACAAGTGGCACTGCTTGATACCATGCCAACAACCCACATCAGCGAGCTGCCAGGCTGTGCCTGCTCCTTACGGAGACCAAAGTGACTGTGAGGAAATCACCTTCACACACAGCTTTTCTCTGCATAAACACATTGAGGAGCTAGTCACTCACAATTTGGGAGGATAAATCCTAGTCTGCCATTAGCACATGGGAGAGAGAAGACATAGGATAATACTTCTGGTGAAGTGGTTTTGCTTTGAAAACTTTTACTGCATTGCAGCCATTAATAACAAAGAGTAGCAAGTACAAACTATTGCAGTCATTAGAAATCAGTGATGTATTTTGTGCAACAAGTCACCAGTTAAACTTCCGTTTGAGTTCAAAGAAAGGGATGGCCCATATAATTGCAGAGTTTAAATTGGAGATAAGCAATTACATAGATACTCTGATGCGTTGAGTTGTGTCTATTGGCAAATGACTGAATTGGGATCTGGCGTACTGGTTTATTCCTAAACTGGATGAGAGTCAATTCCTTTTCCTGGCACGAGGTAGCAGTACTGCAATTCTCCCTCTGGGTCTGGGCGCAGGGCTTTGACCCCAGTTCCTGACTGCTACAAGCAGTGTACTGCTTGTAGCAGTCAGGAGAAGGGAAGGTGCCATGGTCTTCTGATGGGGTGGACTCTGCTGTCCATCCTGGGAGTGACCTTCAGCACCCAGAGCCTCGCCAGCCACTGCTATCACCTGTAACCTGAAGGTGATTAGGAATGAGATTTTTATGATGCCAAATAGACTCATTCAGACAAATCAGTGAGACTTTTGAAAGAAAGGCTGTGGAATAATCCTACTCCAGCTTGAAGGAGATTCTTGGACATTTTAAACTGTTCTTTATTTGTCATTCCACCAAGTGTTTAGTAATATTAATATTTGAGTTCCTGCTAAATGTGTGGTGTTTTCTGAAGCTCAAGGGTAGACATCAGGTAGTGCTGAAACAGATACCAGTCAGATACTTTTGTACACTTAGCTGTGCAGACTAGAACTAGGGCTAGGACCTTAACTCAGAATGTTAGCAGAGCTGTTATGCTTGTAATAGGTTAATCTTCAATAGAGAAAAAGGATTATGTTTAACTGTTTCTAAATAGTTACAGGTAAGTTAACACATGCTTTCATATAGTGAATAGAGAGCTAGTTTTGCTTAGAAAGGAACTGCTGAAATAAAAATATTTGCTGAACCACAACAGAATAGATTAATGTTTTTTTTTTTAACATTTGAACACATGCCAACAATTAGGAAAAATAACTTTTATCAAGTTGCAGCAGAGTTTCTTGTGTCACAGAACAAAGTTGTTTAGAAGTACAAGTTACATTTTCACATTCCTTTTAAAGAAATATCATTCTTGTGTAAACTAGCTCACATCATTTCCAAGCAAATCCCTTGCTTCTGGTTTATCATCAGCAAGTCTTTAAAGTTGAAAATTAAAAAGAACACCGAACAAAAACAAAGGAAACCAGAGATCTGTAACTTAAGACACAGATACGTCTGTTCACTTAAACTGACTGGCTGATAACATTTCTCACATATGGTAGCTTTTTTCTTTCTTATGTTTCCAGAGCAAGGAGATAACTTTGTAAAAATATTTCCAAAGATCTGTGATAACAAAAAAGATTTGCATTTTGCTAATGTCAGTGCAAATCAGGAATCATTCTCTTGGAACTGATGGAGCTGCATAGACATAAGGGAAAGAACTGGATTATCATTTCTAGTGAGCACTTCACTTGAGTTTCCATGAACACGCCTTTTCTAATTTTCTTCAGGTTATATTTGATGCATTATAGTAGTCAGTGACAGACTTAACATTGTCCAGATTTTTGTCTCATAAACAAAACTTAATAAAAAAAACACAGAGCAAATTTGAAGGCTAAGATTTATGTCCTATTATGTGATGTACAGTGATTGCATGTTGCTGACCTTGGCCTTTCTATTATCTTCCACACAGAAGATTGCTTACAATAGAGCAAAATAAAAATCCTGTGGTCTGATGCAATTTTCCCCTCATCTGCAGTTCTTTAGCTGTGGTGGGGACAGTGTGGGAGGCAGGTCCAATAAAAGCACTGCTGGCAAGAAGTTGTACACAATTGAACATTTCGATTACAAGTCCATATATATAAACATACACATACACACATTCCCTCTTAATGTCTCTGCCATTCATGGCGATGCATCCAAACCAGCTGTGCTTTCAAAAGTAGCTGCCCTTTGATGCTGTGACTCCCTGCAGCACTGAGCAGCCCAAGTGAAGTCACAAAGGGAATGATCCCCTTCATGCCCTAGAAAACAGTCTGCCATCAACTCCTCCGGGTTCCTCTCCTTTACTACAAAATGGAGACAGAAGGATGACTGGTATTTTACCTCTGCTTGTTCAGCTTTGGAGACTTAAATTGTCTTGTAACAATTCAGATTTGAAACTAGGATTTTTTTGCAGTTCATCCTTACATGCAATCTCTGCTAGGAACTGCAAAGTTCTTTGCTGATTTTTCGTCAGTCTTTAAAGTTTTGGCAACAGTACCATGCACATTTCTTTAGGTCTGCTATTCAAGAACCTAGAGATATAGATCAAGTAGATATAGATCAAGCTGTTAGACTTATCTTTTGATATCTGCTCTGGTTTTCTTTGAGGTTTTATTATTACCACCATTTCTTTTTAAAATAGGAATGAGCACTCATCAGTGGGTATTTGTTATGATATTTACAATGATTGACAAGTTCATTTTGACTATGCAAACCATAAAAGAATATCTTTGGGTAGTAGTTTATACTGAATATCACATGACTTTTTCTGAATTTTCCCACAGTGAAACAGTGCAAAATGAAGCACGTAAGGCTAAGCTAGATCATTGGAAACATGATTGAAATGAGGGATGCAGGATAAGTTTACTGCAGTGATATAGCCCTGCATACCAGAAAAGAAAATGTAGATGAAATGCAATCTAAGGGTTATATAGTTGCTAATCCTATGGAGAACATATTAGTTACAGGTAAATGAAGTCTGAAAGAAAGACAGCTTGCTTTGACACTGTGTACTCATTGCTCATGCTGTTTTGATTCTAGAAGTTAAAAGTATAGAACTAAAATATTGGTCCATGTATATTATGAAACCTTTACTATAAACTTTCTCCCTTGCAAAAGAATGCACCGAATTTTCATAATGATGAATACATAGTTGTGGCTCTGTTTCCAGTATCTCTGTATCTTGGGCAAATAAATCAGTTTACAACATGTCTGACTAATAATTAACACATACAGAATCTTCCTAGAAAACCGCAGTCTGCAGCTTTCGGTTCAGATTTCTTTCTGAATGTTAACTGAAGGTATTACATCTACACTAAATGAACATTTACTGATAAAGTGAAGCACAGAGAGCTTCAAAAAAGGCTGCTAGAGGCAGAAGAATGTGTTTCAAAAGCGCGGTATTGCTTTTATATTGCATTGTAAGTGAAGTTTGGATGGCAAAGCAGCTGGACTCTGGAAGAAATTTCCCCCGAGGACTTTACTCTGTTGAAGACGGCGGTTCTGCAAAGTGGAACAGGCTAAAAAGGAGTCTGTACCAGGGAAGGTCCTGCAGGGTGCGAGGCTGTTGCACAGGAAGAGATGATGACTGCAGCTTTAACATCGTCTCCAAAGCAGCTATATGTTACTGCGACCAGTTCTGTGCCTCAGGTTCTCCTGGCCCTGTAGACTGTTGTGCTGACTACTGGGATGTCTGTGACCACTCTGTTGTGCCCACCAGGTCAGATGAGCCTTGGCCACCTCCAACATCAGGTAAGTATAGAGAAAATGCTCAGTTGGCATTCGTGCATCATGATAAAAATATACTTGGAAGTAACGTTATTGATTAATCTTTAGAGTGTGTACATCCTAAAAATGTGACTAAAGACATAGTGCACAAAGACACTGACTATGAAACTGGAGTAAGAATTATGCTTGCTGTTATTTCTTTGTCTCTAGGGTCATATTTTTAATGTTGGTTAGATCATATTTCCATTGGATGAACCCTCTGTTTTACCTGAAACTTTTCAGAGATAACCTTATTGGGTCAAAATCAGTGTAATCTCAACAATTCCAATAGGGCTTCACAGATTGACATGAGATGAACGCCAAGCTCTATATTTTTGTATCTATCAATAAAAATAAATCATCAAAAAAACTGAGGATTATCTTAAATGATACTGCTCTGAGTATTGTGCAATTGTTTTTATCCAGCATAGCTTTCCTATGGGACACTATTTTTCCTATGACAGCTCAGGTGCAGGAGTAGGTGAAGGGGTGTAGTTAGAACACAGATTTCTGGCACTTTTTAGTTTCTTACTAGTTAGTTTGTAGTGGAAGTTCCTCTAGGACTACTCTAAACTCAGTCTATTGTTTTTAAAACTAGAGACTGCAAAAAAATTATCTAAAACCAGCTCATCCTCCCTTGGTTCCTGCGTAGGCCAAATCTCTGCTGGTGAGAAAAGTTTAGAATTGTGGATTTTAAGACTAGCCTCATACTATTGGTAGACCAAATCTGTCTGAAAATGTGGAGACTGTACCAAACTTTCAAAAGCCTAAAATGAACAAAAATATTGCCATGACTTTTTAAAATTGACCGTGTCTTTGCTATTGCAATAACCCTGCTGCTTGCATTCTAGCACTCGGACCACAAGCTCTTCAGGAGGCTGTGCTCTTAAGCCAGGCATGCAGCCAAAACCTGATAAGTGGGAGTGACAGAAATGCTGTAAAACAAATTTGGTTTTCCAAAGTGTTTCTAATCATCTAAAAGAATGTTCTGTGATTTATGTAAATAAAGACATTTGTTTCACATTTATTTGGTGCGGTGGTGTATATTATTTCCAACAGATCGGGGGTTGTTGTCATAAGCTCTCCATAAACATTTAGCAGCATTTCTGCTCCAGAGCTGACAGCCCGCAGGTCTCGTCTGGCAAACTGGTTCGTGGAAACGAATCACCGTAAACCCTGCAGCAGTTTGCCATGTAGGTCTACCTCTAAAAGGTAAAAGTGTAACAGAAGATTTAGATAAGAGATTAGGTGAGGGGTAATATTTTTACTGCCTTTCTTAATTTAACTTTTTGCATGTGTTTTCACTGTTTTGTAACTCCTGGACTGTACATACCTGCCAGAGGTAGAAATTATGTTTACTCTATTCAAGCACCTTTATTTGTCCTATATGTGAGCTTATATCTTTTTTTATACCTCATCGCAAATCAAGAACCTGTTTTTCTGATTCTTACAATCCTTCCCTGATGGAAAGTCTGCAGCTTTTTAGAATCTGTTTATTGGGTATTTGTTATGTAAGTATTTTAAATGGTAAAAGGAGACTAATAAAGCAGACAAAATACAACAGGGACAAGCCCTGACAAAACTCTAAAGGAACTTTCTAGAAATTGAATGTCTGATGAACAGGAATTGGAAGGAAAAAATGGAGAAACAAAAAGGACTGAATGCCTGAAGATGAAGCAAACTATGAAGCATTTTTAGAAATTACATCAGTATATTAGCTGACTTTCAGTAACTGAGACTATACTTTTGCCTTTGCATAAGATTTACTTAAGCACCAGAAGACCACAAACGCCAAAGTACTTTTCACCTGGAAGGTTTTGATCTTTTGGTTGCCTGTGGTTTTGCTCTCAGTGCTTCCTGAGTCATATTTCTTTAAATAAACCAATAAACTGAAGTGCTTTACATGGGCTGGAATGAGCAGTAATAAAACTGCTCGGTGCTTTATTTCTGAATGCCCGTCTGTTCACTGCCTTGGTGCACGGCAGCAGTAAGCTCTGCTGTGATTTCTTCCATGGGTGTGCACCATGCTGAGGGCCAGTCTGGACTTAACAGTATGGAACTGCTTTGACTTTGCCTTTATGAACCCAGCATTCAGTATGTTTCGATGGCTTTCCTGTCTAGTTTCAGAAGAGACTGTGCACATTCCTGACTTAGATCTTAGATACAAAAGAGAAGTTCTGGATTTTTTTATTATTTTATTATTATTGTTTTAATTTTTGTTATCAGAAGAACTGTTAGAGTTTTATTTATTGACTACATTTATTATTTATTTTATCTTTTTTTTTCAATTACTCTGATGGTACAAAAAGCCCTGTCAGATTCAACACACTGGATCTCACCCTTCTAGTGGTATAAAAGTGACATCCAGAGTGTTTGCTAATTGCTTTTACACTACACAGTCAGGATCTGTCCTACAAGTGAATAAACCTGGAGACATTCCACTGACAGAAGTACTTACATCAATACTGGAGGCAAATGAAGTAAGTAAGGGTATAGGAACGCTGGACTGGGAGGGAAGTGCTTGTTTATCAAATATTCTTCCTTCCAATCACGATTGTCACATCATATAATCCCATTCATAAAGTCATCAGGTGGCACCTTCCAATTAGTTAATTTCCCACTTACTATATTAATATTCCAACCTCATGTATTCATGGCCAGACAGTCGCGCTGTGTTCTCACACAAAGGGTGTCTTTTAACCCAGATGTCTCTGCTCTCTGCCACTAATGCCTCAGGCAGCACTCTTGGCCCTCCAAGTCCTAATTTGGCGAGGCTAAAGAGATTGTATGCTTTTAATCTTCGATTCCCTGAGCGTACATTATTAGAAAGTTTCTTCTGTACTTATAGAATAGAATCATAAAGGTTGGAAAAGACCTTTAAGATCATCAAGTCCAACCATCAACCCAACACCACCATGCCCACTAAACCATGTCCCGAAGTGCCATGTCCACACATTTTTTGAACACTTCCAGAGATGGCGACTCCACCACCTCCCTGGGCAGCCTCTTCCAATGCCTGACCACTCTCTCAGTAAAGAAATTTTTCCTAATATCCAATCTAAACCTCCCCTGGCACAACGAGGCCATTTACTCTCATCCTGTCACTAATTACTTGGGAGAAGAGACCAACACCCACCTCACCACAACCTCCTTTCAGGTAGTTGTAGAGAGCATACTGTACTTGTCCAGGTCTGCATTTTTTCTCGGGCATGGGTGGTGAGGCCTGCCAGCAGAGCTCCAGTAAGGCTCCGTCCTGTCGCTCAGACGCGACATCAGTACTTCCTTCCCTCGATATATTTGAAATATCTTGCTTGATGTCTCCTTCTAGCTACTGTCTGATGCTGACTTTGTGGCAGACTGTGACAAACTGTGACATTTAAGTAATTTGCTTTGGGTATTCTCTGAAAAATGTCTCAGATCTTAGCAGAAGCTGAATTAGAGCAGACACTTTGGGCCTCAGACTGCTTAGGTGGGTTACATCTCACCTACGTCTGCGCTAGCTAACATAGCCTGCTGTATGACTAACAGGGAAAGACGGGCACTTATAATTAATTCATCAGCCTTAGTCTACTTCTGCACTTCGGTATGAAATTAGCTATGGCTTAGAAGTGCCTATTTCTCTCCTGCCAATAAAGGAGGTCTAGGCAGCCAAGGCATACACGGGCAGACAAACTCCAGCCCTTGCCATGAGAGGGGGATGGCCTTCTTCACAGTTGTGGTGGGAAAAAAGCGTGCTATAATGCAAATGTAAGTCAACGCTGTATTAATATGAAATACGGTTTAAGCTTCTTGAAAATGGAGGAGAAAGGAGAACTTGTGAGTTCTGGCTCCAAACCCTTTCAGTAGGGGAAGGAACGTGATCTCTACCTATAGGCTCACCAGTGGAGGAATCGTGAGAAGAGGCTGGAAAACAAAGACCCATGTGATAAATGTACAATGTTTGTTATAGACTTGATCCAAAGCCTGGCGCAGGCATACTGGAACTTTCTTTTACTGAAGCTTTGACAATCAAGTGCAGTGAAGAAACAGTTTATGTGGAAGATCTTAAAACACACACAAAGTCTTTTCTCAGTGAAGTGTTATCAAAGAAAAAATTTGGAGGCATTCATTTATTAGGAAAAATCATCACTCAATTTAGGTTTTACAGCGGGTTTTGGACACTATATGAAACATACATTTGCCTTGATACATAATTGATCTGTCTGTTTTTCAGAGGAACTAAACTGTCAAGGAAAAAGAACGTATTACAATAGGTTTGGAATAGTTATTAGTTTGTTAAATTCTATAACTGGGAAAAAATATTTCTATTTTAATTGCCAATTAGAAAATTATTTTGTTAGAAAGGTATTATTTTAAAGTTTGTTACAGGAAAATAACTTCATTTGAAGAATTATTTTTATTTATATGTAAGAGTAATTTTTCAGTAGGTGTTTCTGAATCTGTTGCTGATTTTATTAACTATGAATAATAATGTACCTGGTAAAAAACTGAAATATATCACAATGCCTTCATTACTTGGAAGAAACTGGAAATTGATGTTGCTGACTTTCCGCTAAATAATTTATGCATACTGCATACAACCAATTGATTCAACAGTAGCAAGAGATTTGAGTTAACTCACTTAAAAATGATTATTTCTTTTCACACATCTATATGTTATGTTGGCAGGTTGTTATAAAGATGGCCGATATTACGGAGAAGGAACAATAATTAAAGACAACTGCAATTCCTGGTAATGTTTCAGAGAACAGCAAATTGAATTTTATCTAGCATATGTTGTGAAACAAGAATTAAGGGAGTGAGCATCCTAAAATTCATATTAAACACGTAATCAGATCAAAATGTCTGCAAGAGTAGTGCTGTATTAAGGTATTGTAGAACTAGATTACAACCAACTTAGAAGAATGGTGGTAGGTCAATGGGCTTTTCTAATTGAGATATGAGACTATTAAAATCTCCTCCTCACTGGCCTAATTCCGTTCCTGCTCAGTCAACCTGCTGGCTCTGACCTGAGTTGAAATGGTTTCAGCCTAGACCTGGGGATTGACCTGAATGCAGACAAAATGAATATCATTAAAGTTTAGGGGATTGTTTGGAACATGTTCCTCTGTTTCTTTGGGATGAGTGATGAGACTTTACATTATTTCATAAGGGAAGAATATATATATGTATATTTATGTAGGAAAGGGATGAACCGTTTGAGCATCCCCTTCTCTGCCTTGGGACAGGAGCAGGCAGTGCAGGCAGGGGAGCTTTGGGTTTCCAGAGTGAAACTTCCTCAAAACATCTAATTTACAGGCATTGCCTTTTTCCCCTGGTTTGATCTCACAAAGATGGAAGCAAAATTTTTCAAATGCAACCTTTCCCACAAACTGTAAACCTTCCCACCTTGTTCCAGTTAGGATTCATTAGGTACTGAAGTAGCGAGAAGTAGCATTGTGCTTTCATAAATACTATGTGACATTTATATATTTTACACTTCTTTTTCTCCATCTTCCTTCTGCTGCTAAAGTGCATATTTTTCCTTTGACAATTCGTTTTCTGCTCAGTGATATTCTTGCCCTTTCAGCAAATGCTTCCAAAGTCTCTGGAAGTGTTCAAAAGAAGCATGCCTTGTTCGCCAAGACTTAATTCAGCACATCAATTCAGGAGATTATGGGTGAGAATACTTTTATTTTAAGTTTTTTGTAAACCACTGTATTGCTCATTGTATGTATGTGCAAATTACAAGTTATGCAGTCCTCCCCATCCTTTCCTTTCCCAATTACATTACAGCAATTTGACAGTAAACGTACGTCTGTGAAACTCTCCTAAATCTCTGGGAGATTATAGCGTTTTAAATGGAAAGATACTGAAAGTTTCATGCTGGTAAGACTTGACATTGTGAAGTTCTAAAACATTCTCCACATTCAGTACAATTTTTTTTGTGCACAAAATGCTACTTAGATAATCTTCCTTTATTCTTCACTTTATTTATTACTTGGGATAGATATTTAAAGTCATTTTTTCTCCTCTCTCAAGAGCATTGTTCCACATAACAGAACTCTAGGTAACATTGGAAGAGGAGAGCATGGGCCAAATGGAGACCAAGATATCAGGATTTTGTGGAACTCAGTGGTTTTTTTGCTAGCAGTTTTCATTCCCCCCAGGTAGTGCAGAGGGATTAGGGACACCCCGGTACTGGAGCTGAGCCTCGGGAGCCTGCTGGCTGTTTACAGAGATACAGGCGTTGCTTCCCTGGGAGCTGAGGTGCTAAATTTACCAATGAAGCCTGCACAGATTTCGAGCTGTGACTCAGTGCTGAAACATTTTGTGCTTCATGGGAGACATTCAAACCAACTGGGTTAGGATAGACAATTAAGGTAGGCACCTGGAGCCCTTCACCTCTCTCTTGTCAGTGGTAAGTGGTAAGGTTTGCCGCAGGGTGGTTAGGCCCACCTGAGATGTGGCTCAACTCCTGCAGGTGCTTGCACTCTCCACTGACTACAGGCAGACCAAGAGCAACGAGGCTTCTCGTTTGGGCAGCATGAATCCCTCCTCCTTGTTCCTCATACACAAGCGGGAAAGAAATGGGTAAAGAGAATGCTTTCCCTGTGGCTCTGCTCTTTTATACAATAAATTTTAGTGTGTTCCAGATGTGCATGGCTGCAAGGTGGGTTTTTTTCTGTTGTGCATAGAGTTTGCAGGGTTAATGCTACAATCTGAGTCCAGTCTACCTAAGATCATTGGGGGAATAATTAATAAGCCTTGCTGAGTCCTTTCTCTCAACCTGGCTATTGGTGTACAACTCAGACAGAAGGTGTCAACTGGGCTTTCTGCTGGGTTCAACAGTGTCTCGCTGCTGGTGCACCAGAGCTTGAAGGCACTGGGACTCACTACATGAAGCTGTTTGTTAGTTTTCTGTAGGTATCTGGTCTGACGCATAATTTGAGCATAACTTCAAGACAACAAGTAACTGTTATGATGCATGCTCAACTCCTGCCGACTGATGTGATGCTGACCTCAAATCACTGCTTTTCATAAAC
This sequence comes from Phaethon lepturus, assembly GCF_000687285.1. NCBI lineage: Eukaryota > Metazoa > Chordata > Aves > Phaethontiformes > Phaethontidae > Phaethon > Phaethon lepturus. The sequence continues at coordinate 75,239 of NW_010541174.1, read as the reverse complement.
AGTTGTGTTGCTCCATCCTACACTCATTTGCGGTGGAAGAGCCTGTACTAGATATTTTCTCATACATATTGAATACAAGGTTTTGAAATGTAATTTGAAAGATTTATTTCTGGATGTTATTGTATGCGGTGCTCTTACAAAGGAGCAGATATTAATGTGAGTGGGATGTCTAACCTGGGTTTTGTTTATTTGTTTTCTGTGAGGAAGATGGAAAGCTGACAACTACAGTCAGTTCTGGGGAATGACAGTGGAAGAAGGTTTCAAAAAGCGCCTGGGCACCTTCCCTCCATCTCATTCCTTGCTGAATATGAGAGAAGCTCCAGTAAGTACATTTTAGAATTGTTAATTTTTTTAATACTTTATCACATGAAAAAATAAATGTGGACAATTATAGATTATGATTCAAGGATTTAGCACTAAATGTTTCCACGTTGAATGTGAAGTTCCCAGAATTGTTCTCCAAGCCATAGAGTGTGTGGTCCTATTGATGGAAATAAAACTTTGAAGGAGCAAAAGCAGATGCTAACCATTGGCAAGCTGTGCACCAATATTAACTTATCATTGTATGTTACTGGTGTTTGAAATCTTTGCTTCTTTAGGATAGTTCCATACTATCCTCTCCATTTGCTAATCATTGCACACATAGCTGTAACCATAAAAAAAAAAAAAAAAAAAAAAATCTGGGCATAGTTCATTAAGGCTAACAGTTTAGAGTCAACAGCAATCTTTGAAAGAAGTTCTGAAAGCCCATAGGATAAAACAGTGTAAAAATGCAGTAGGAGGCTGGGGTTTTGGCCAAATGGAAAGATAAATGATGGGAAGCATGGGAAAAGGAGATGATTTTCTACTACTAGCTTTCTAAACCTCTTGGCCATGATGATTTTCATGGCAGCTAAATTAAATTTCCTATCATATATTTATGCTGAAATTAGTTCTGCACCAAAGCAAATATACTTTGTTACGTAAGTAGGTTAAGCAATTAAAGAAGAAATGTAGTTACTGAATCCAGAGTAATTTTTTCCAGTGCTTTGGATCAGTTACTTAGCCTCTTTCTTAGAAGACCCAAAATTATGGAAATCATAGACTGAAAAATCTGAAAAAACTACCTCACCATAGTGACCTCAAAATAAGACAATGGCATAAAAGAGTTTAGTGCAGTATTTACTAGGTATCTGCCACAAATTACCAGTGAACTGCATTGAGGCTCAGGAGAGTTGGGGTTGATTTGTTGTTGTTGTTGGCTTTTTTCTTGAGGAATACAGTGCGATGCTCATATAGCAGAAGCAAAAAAATGGATACCATGTACCTAGCTCAGAGACTGACATCTACATTACTAGATACCTCGCTCGGTGAGACAGATCCCACCTAGGAAAGCATGAAAGGGAAGGATACAAGAAATTTTTTATGATATTTCCTCTCTTCCATTCAGTTTGGTGTAGCTGGTCACTCAGTGGTCCTGCATTATGTCTACTTTATTGAATTATTGTTATTAAGCTTCCTGTAGCTTTGACTGCTGCACTGCTTATGGCCTTTGTTCCACTGACGCATTTCTCAGGCATATTTTCTCTATATCTGCTATCTTTTTACGAAATCTGTGAGCCACAACCCAATTACCTTACGCCCTGCCAGACACCCTGGGAACTTCCATGGCTTCTCCAGAAATCCAGCTTTGCACATTCATGCATTCAACCCTCATGAAGTCTGAGAGGTCACTGGAAGCATAGGCATTGCACAGGATTCTAAGAAATCTTTCTCTCTATTTACAAAAGATAAAAATATAAAGTAAGAATCTCTATATGACTTAGCTTCTGGAGAATTCTTTGAGCTTGAAGAAAATTGCTCCAAATTTTACATAATGCTGTCTCCTACCTATGGCTTCCTTTCAGAATTATTAGAACTTTCTTGCTCCTAACCAACCCAGTGGTTTCCGTCTTGGATAGTCTTGATGTAAAAACGTTTTTATCTGAAGCTTCCTGTGAAGCTCCGAATCTCCCTGATTCCCTTTGATAGTTTTCTAGAAGAACATCATGTCTTTAATGTCCTTGTTCTGTCTTAGGAAAATTCCTATCTGCCACATTTTAACACTTCACACACACACACAAAAAAAAAAAAAAAAAGAAAAAGTTTTCTTCACCCATAGCCAGCTCCATATCTACCGTCACTGCATGATCCAGCAATTTCATGGCATGGATTGGGTTCACCAGGGGTACATAGGCAGATTCTTCCAATTGGCAAACCAAAAGTAGCCATGGAGTTAACTTCCAGGCACTTTTAAGATAAGTATCTTACCAGATTTTAAGATATTTAAGTCCCTGCTTCACCTCCTATACATAAATTTCTGTCACTGATATTTTGTGAAGCGTGCTAACGCATTTACAAAGTCCTAAGTGATGAAAAACGAGTGAATTTTCATGACAATGTTTCCATTAAGCTTCACCTGTAACCAGGTGACAGCTCAGAAGTGCGTAAAAAGATATGAGTGATGAAATTCAGAAATAATGACTTTTTAATATTTTTCAGAGACATTCTCCAAATCTTAATAGCTTGACCCTTCAGTAACTTTCTTGAGTACCTGCAGTCCAAGATACTAGTTACTTACTGTGGATAAGTTGGCATTAATTAAACATTCATGCATTCTCTGGGGTTATTCCTGTCTTTCCCATTTTGCAGGTGAGAAACCTGCAAGTCATTTGCCCAAAGTGATATATTTAGTTGATATAAATGCTACAATTAGTGTTCAGGATTTTTTGGCTCTATCTTATGCTGACCTGATTAAAACCTGTTAGCTTTGCTACTGTAGAAAAAAAAACATAACTACCCATTCATTAAATACATCTCTTTTTTCCACTTCAAATAAAAATTATCTGAGAAGTAATTTTGAAAATGTTTACCCACTGCAGGAGGCAGTGTAATCATTCTTGAAGTTCTATGTAGCACAGAAATAACCACCACACCTTTAAAACACATTGTGATACATGTTTGGTGGCATTGTGTCAATATGTGTTCTGGCAAGAGGTACATTGCAATGGTGGGATCTGCATCTGCTGGCAGCAAGGTGCTCGCCTAAGTGTTATCTTACGAGAAGGTGGAGTACATAGTTTAGTAATATGGCATCATTTTGGATTAAGTATCAAGGAACTTGTAAAGGCAATGTGAAAGTATACAAAGTACAACAGCTCTTGCCTTATAGTTCAATGTCATGGTTCCTCTGATATATGGCTTTTCCTACTAAAAAAGCTCAGCAGTTGTATCTCTCCCCTTGAAAACTGAAGGGCATGCATGCCCATTTTGTCTTGTCAAAGCAAGTGATGTCCAGAACCTTTTTCCTACATTAAAAAAATATTGCTTTCCCTCAGAAAACTATTTCCCCATTTGAAAATTCAGTAATCATCAGCCTTTTTTCTCTGATGGGCCATACTTTACTGAAGAAGTCATAGCTGAAGCTTGAGTGTTCTTTTATAACGCTTTACCCTCCCGCTTTGGCCAGCCTGATAACTTCACTGCAGAGGATATACATGAAGGTTTAAAAATAGTTTGCCAGTCATTTTTCTGATTGCATTGTGCTGTCTGATGGTGGTCCATGGAGCATACATTGAGAAACAATTGTCTAGACATACTATTTATCACGGAACAGCAGTGCTTCTCAGTATCAGGGTAGCAATTTCTCAGACAAAAAGCTAATGTTTCTGGCTACAGGTCAATCCTGCATTTTTAAATGACAAGACTCAGGGTTAATGAGAGATTTGTTCTGGGATTTACAATAGGAAACTATTAAATACATTGGTAGTGGTTTAGGAATATGTAAAGTAACATATTGGCTCAAGCCAAAGATCTATTTAGAATTTTGCTTTTCACAACTGTCTCATTTCATAGAATTGTAGAGAATCATAGAATACCAGGTTGGAAGGGACCTCAAGGATCGTCTGGTCCAATTTTTCTTCATTAGTAGCATTGTAAGAGGTGACTGCCCACATAAGCGTGCTAAACAACATTTGCCAAATTTTGTTTATTTACTGGTTAATAGTGAACAGTTCTAGCATGTAAAAGAAATACTCTTTGTCTGGGATTTTGCCAGTATGATTAATCTTCAAAGTAAATCTTGTACTTGTGGTTGGTCATTAATAATAAACATAATGATAATTTAGCAAGATATTCTTTAATTTAGCCCTCACTTTGTGTGTGTCATTTGAGGCTGCAAGTCCCAAGTATCTTACAAGCTTTTGAAAAAATAGACTTTTTAAAGTGATTAATCAAAACATTGAGATTAATATTTTAGCAAGATTTAAAAGGTGACCAGCTTGTTATAGGTGGAGGTAGAATTTTTAAAAGGACTTAAGTGATTTAAAAACTTGCAGTGTACTTTAAAAATGGGTAATGGTGTTTAGGACTCACAGCATGCAACATAACTATTGAACCTAGAAACATTTGGTTCTGGGCATATGAACAGGTTATATCGATCTCTCTGTCGGGGCTGAAACACAATTTAATATCAGCTGTAGACCTGAGGTATAAGCTTCTTTTTTCCTTACCCTCTTCTCAACCATGGGTTTGCTGTGGGAAGGAAATCCAGGTGTACAAGATGGATTGGGGGTCCTGCTGTTTCCCACTGTACACAACAAAGTGATCTGGATACAGCCCAAGTGGTGAAGTTCTGTTCCCCAAAGTCCAGAAATAGTTTGAAAGAACTGGGCTCAAATCATAAAATCATAGAATAGTTTGGGTTGGAAAGGACCTTTAAAAGTCATCTCATCCACCCTCCCTGCAATAAGCAGGGACATCTCCAACTAGATCAGGTTGCTCAGAGCCCTGTCCAAGCTGACCTGGAATGTTTACAGGGAAGGGGCATCTACAAAATGTTTAAATAATCTTAGGAAAAGGTATGTAGTCTTATAAGTCAAATAAGCAATTTAGAAAAATGTTGCAGCAGGGACAGCCAGAATTAGAAGACTGAAAAAATTGAAATAAAAGAAAGGATTTTCAACAGGATAGAAGACATTATGCTTCAGGGTATGACCATGCCTATAAGAGAGAAGCATCACGGAATATTTTGCTTAGGAGCAGATTATCATATTTTGTATATTGTATTTTCCTCTGGAACAGATGTTGTCAATAATTGTTTGAGACACACTGATAGACTGCATGGACTAATATTGCAATTCTGTATGGCCATTCCTATTTCCCTGCACATCATAAGCAATCATTCCATAAAGTTCAACAGTAAAAAAAAAAAAAGGTCAATTGTTTTGATATGTTGAACACAGAGAAGATTATTAGCAGCTGTACCAGATGGTTCTTGCATATGTGGATGTTTGTGCAAAGCTTGGAAGACATAAATTAAGGCTGAGAGATGAAGATGCCAAAAATGGCTTTCTAAATGGCTTTACTGAGCAGACCATGAATTCTCATCAACTCAACATCAGATTGCAAAGCAGAAGGAAAATCACTGTTTTTCATTCTGGAACACGAATAAGTGCTGGAGATTGAAAAACCTTTGTGTAAAAGACAAATCAATGATAAACTGTACTGATGTCTCCCCTGTGGCAACTGAAATTTCCTACCTGCATACACGTGTCAAGAATAGGTTAACAGGTACCTAGCTTCGCTGCTGTTAGTAACAGAAGGCTTTTCTTTCCAAAAATGCCAGCTGGGTGATAATTAACATGTTTCACAGGGAAATGTTGTTTCAGATAAAAATCAGAGAGAAACTGGACAGGTTATTCAGGTTGGCAGCTGTGGAACTTGGCTTTCCAGCTCAACTGGTAGAGTGCCAGAAGCCCCTGGCTCTCAAAGGGTCTGCAGCACCCAGCCACGGGATAACCACCATAGGGATGTTCAGGAAGCCACAACTGCCAATGCTTAAGATTTTCTCAATTTAAAAATTAAGAATTTTTAAAACAAAATTAGGGTAAAATTTAAGGCAAGATTAGGAAATGAAGCATATATAGATCTCCTATGTTTTGTTTTAGGGAAACTCCCTTCCAGAAGAAAAATTTCCTGCATTTTTTGCAGCCACTTATGCATGGCCTGAGTGGATTCATGATCCTCTGGATCAACGAAACTGTGGAGCATCCTGGGCTTTTTCAACTGCAAGTAATATTAATTTTTTTTTTTTCTCCTTTTAAAAATATCATTGTATGTTAAATGTGCGATGAAAATTTGTAATGATTAGTAATGAAGTAATTTCAGCTTGCTGTTCACTTTTTATCAGCAAATAGGAACATTTGAAATTGCTACAGCTTTCCCTCTAAGTTGTCCTAAAGACTTAAAAAGTCAGCCCAAGCTGTAGAGCTTTATTTACTTTTTCATAAGTTTGTGTAACATGGGGAGATTTTTTAGTGACAGAAAGTAGAGAATGAATTGCCTAATGCACTTTATCGTAACTAGTAGAGTAACTTTTAAAAAATCTGCATACTTTGCTTGCACAACTACATGCTTGACTTGAAAGCTTAAAACAGGTAGGCTTTTTTTTTTAATATATATTTATATATTTGTACATTTCCCATGGTACAATCCTTGCTATTCAAATAAATCAAGTATAAACTTTTCAATAATTTTATGAGAAGAAAACCCTGAAACTGCTCAGATATTTGTGGAAGAAACTATTTTCAAATTCTCTAAGCAAAAAAATGTCAGTAATGCAATTCAACCACATGTGCTACGACCTCTGATTTTATGAAAAATGAACACAGGTGTTTGCATCACTTTCTCCAAAGAAGCTACAGCAATCAGTTATGTTCATTTTTCTTATGCTGCAATAATCTCAGTACATATTGAGATATATAAAGATAGAGAAAAGAATTATGCTGTCAATCTTTGTGACTTGATCTGGCCAGTGGGTCCTCACAGGTGCAGGTTTCTGCAACTGCTTCTTTAAATCGGAGCAAGTAAGAGAAGGAAAGGAGCATTTCGGCCAAAGCCAGGCTGAACACACTCTGTTACCGGTATGTTTTGTCCAGTGTAGTTTTAAAAGACAAAACCAAGAGATCTTCTAGCAGCTCTCATGACAGATTATGGCAGAGATGAACAGAGCTCACTGAGGGAAAGACTTTCCATATATTCAGTCTAGATATTGCCTTTCATAAGTGAAGCTTCTGATTTTAATTCACATAATTATTTTCAGTGCTAAATATGAGATCCCTTCCCATGTTGTTTAGGTGCATTAACATTTTCAATCTGAATTTTCAGTCCTTCTTTCTAAGATTAATTGTTGCTCAATGAATTGACAAGCACTGTTGTATCATTTCTTCTTATCATGAGTAATTCCTATAAGCATTCCAAAACTCTTCAGTGAAAAGATTTTACACCGATAAAAATGAATTCATTATCATCTGACACATCACAAAAGCACACAACACAGTCATTGTCAACTGTCATCACCAGATTCACTCCTCTGAAGTCTTGTCCAAAGTTCACTGAAGTCAGTGTTGATTTTGATGGGGCTTTAGATTTCAATGGATTTTTTTTTTATTTTCAGGCTGAAAAATGAAGTGTTAACAATAAAAAAATATAATTTAAGCATGTATAATGACTGGGATAGGGGCTTAATAATTGTTTCATTGTCACCCATTAAAGAAAGGAGAAGTGATTTAATTTCACCTACAGCTTAGTTAACCTAGTCTGTTTTTAAATCCGTGCATAAATATGTTAGTACTTAGAATTATGGCTATGTGATTGAGTTCAGACAGCTAAGATGTCTACCTCAAAAGAAGAATTTTGTGCGATAAGGGGAGGTTTAATGAATCCCACATTTACACATTAATCTGAACAATTCCAATAAAACCAACACATATTTTCAGGTTTGAATTTTCTTCTTCATAGGACTGTTATTTTCTGCTTTTCTTTTTTCTCAAATGAAGGAAGGAAAGGTAGAAAAAAAGAAAAGAGATTTGGAGATTCAGCTGCAGAGCTGGGGGAGTATTTGGATCTTCTGCTGAAGTCAACCAGGGATGAATATGCATTTACAAATACGATAAAGACTATAAGACTAAATTACATATATGCTTCATCTCATGTTTAGCTATGTGGGATTTTATGATAACCAGTAAATATATGGATTTAAAATATTACAGCTAAGTTGCTCATGGTACTTTGCAGTTTCAAAGTCCTCTCTCTCTGTGCAGATTATACCTGTATTGTTTTGTAAGTTATCTGCACAGACAGAAAATACTGATGTTGTGTTTCAGTTCCTCTTTCACAATAACCAGCATGAAGTTGTGAGTAATTATTTAGTTTTGATAACAGAAAATTTATTTCAAAACAGGTGTTGCGGCAGATAGAATAGCTATTCATTCCGAGGGTCAGATCACAGACAACCTTTCTGTTCAGAATTTGATCTCTTGCGATATCAGGAATCAACACGGATGTAATGGTGGAAGTATTGATGGTGCTTGGAGATATCTGAAAACACATGGGTAAATATTTGATCTATCTGTTTAGATTATTCTAGCTTGAACCTGTTGCTTAAGTTACAATGTTGTTTGTGTTATAATGATGACTTCTGACCTTTCAAAAAACAGGCATTTAGCTCTGTCCTAGGTCAGATTAACAGTGTTATTCATGAAGACTGTCACTCTCTCTCATTTACATGATACTTTCATATTTAAATCACCGTCATGAAGCCCAGGAACTATGACGCATTCCCAAAGAAGTAAGCGAAGACCATTTTAAATGAGCGCTCTCAGTGAGAAAACTCTGCAGCCTATCTCCCATTTAAGCCACATTACACCTAGGTACTGTCGTTAGCAGTAATACAACTGGGGAAAGATTAGCCTCTCTAACAGCAAGACAAATAAGATGGGATTTTTTTATGTCAAAGGCAATACCTTAAGTGGACTCAAAACATCTGTGGTTATTGGGATACAGGCTCTCCATGTTAAACAACCTCGAGTAAGCAGCCAGTTGCATGAGACAATATTTTGAATATTCAAAAGGCTAATTGTCTTTGTATATAGCAAATTGTTATGATCCCATCCCAAGACTGTGCTAGAATGCAACACACTAGCAAGGACAAGAAGATCCTTCTTCCTTCATGTTGGGCTAAGCAAAGTTAACAGCTCTCAAATGCCGCATGAACAGCTAGAAGCTTTTAAAGTGACACAAAATAACTTATATGATCACAGAATGATTTAGGTTGGAATGAACTTTTGGACGTCACCTAATCCAATGTCCTGCTCCAAGAACGACTAACTCTGAAATTAGATCAGGCTGCTCAGGCCATGTCCGTGGTCATGTTTTGAGTATCTCTAAGGACAGAGGTTCCACAACCTTTCTTGCATCAGGCCTCTTTGTTTTACAACTCTTGTGGTCAAATACTTTTTTCCTTACATGTAATCAGCATTTTCCTTGGTACAACTTGTGACTGGTACTTTTCAGCTTTTCACTTGGTCCATCTCCAAGAAGAGTCTTGTTCTATCTCCTCTGTGACCTCTTCTTACGTAGTTGAAGACAGCAATTAGATCCCCTTTAAGCTTAGATTTAACAAATCCAGCTGCCTAAATCCCTCCTTGCATGTCATATGCTTCAGCCCCCCAAATGCCTTCCACTGGACTTGCTCAGTTTGTCAGTGTCTTAACTGGGGATCCTGTAACTGAACACAGTACTCCAGATGTAAATTCATGAGTGACAATTTGAGGGGAATAATCACTTTTCACCACGTCTTGGCTATGCTCTTGCTAACACAACCCAGTATTGAATGTCCACCTTTGCTGAGAGTGCCCACTGCTGACCCATGTTCAACTTTCTGCTCATCAGGACCCTAGGTCCTTCTCTGTGAAACTGCTTTCTACACGGGCATTGCCCTACCAGTATTGCTACATGGGCAATTCTGGCTCAGAGGCAGGATTTGGCTTCTGCCTTTGTTGAACTTCCTGAGGTTTCTGCTAGCTCATTCTCCAGCTCATTCTGCCCTGAATGGCAAGCCTGTGTACTAACCACTCCCCACCAATTTGGCGTCCTCCACAAATTTACTGAGGGTACCTTATGTCCCACTGTCCAGATTGTTAACAGAGATGCAAAACAGTGTTGCCACAGCAGCGTTGATTCCTGGGGAATGTCACTAGTAAAAAGACACCAGCCACTTTGATCTGCTGACCTTTCAGTGTGCCAGTCCAGTTCAGTTACTGACCTTGTAAGCAACAAATACAGTCCAATATCTTTCCAGTTGAGCTAGAAGAACACTACAGGACACCATGCTGAAAATTTTGCTGAAGTCAAGGTAAATGATATCCATGGCTTGTCTTATTCTCCATGGAGGCAGTCATTTCATCATAGTCAGATCATCTCATCATATCATCTCATCATGGTGAGGCATAGTTTGCTGCAGTAAATCTGTCTTGCCTGTTCCCAGTAAACTCCTTGAACTTCATGTGCCTGGAAATGGCTTCCAGGAGGATTTGCAATAACTACATTTTATATACTGCATAATTAAATTCCACTGTTTCTCACATTATCAAAAATATTTTTATACCTCCTGTTCCATACCAAAATCTATTTCCCCTCTCACTTTCATACATTCTCATGCCTTACTCTGTCTTTGATATACCTGATATTGATAGAGAGAGAGACCTCAGGTGTGCTGTCTGACATCTTTTAGTTTTGGTTAAAAACCAACCAACCAAACAAACCATGAAAAGAACAAAAGAATGTCAGACGTGATGCATCAGATGTCGTAGTTGTCATGGCAGCCTGGGGATCCAGGTGAAGACCAAAGCACTGTCATTCACATGGACGCAGTATATAAAGTGATCATTCTGCTTTCTTCAAGTGTACCAAACTGTTTCTGATCTGAAAAGGATTTTGTATTGTTATAGTGAGAGTTTACATCGAGTGCTCCTCTGTTTTTCTGTCTCAAGGTTTAAACACTAAACTAGTTTTGATCTAGGTTTTGAGCGGGAGATCCTTTAGGTGAATGATTACAGTGGGCAGTAATGGATTCCACCTCAGCACCTCCTGTGTGTAGAGGCAAAGGCTTCATTCATAAAGAAATGAAAGTTAGACCTTAACATTTTCAACAATGTTTTTCTGTAACTGGAAGAACAGGTTCTTTTTAATCAGTAGCTCATGCTCTTAAGAGAGTAATTACAATTCTTTCTCACTGGACTGTTTGCTTACCTACCATGTTAAGGATAGGAGCACAAGAATTGACAATGTAGATAAGATAAGAGACCCATTTTAATGAGTATTATCTCCACAACTGTTGGACCAAGTTATTTTCAGAGGAAAAGCACCAAAGAACACAGCAACAGGACAACCTCCTAGTTTTCTGTTCCCTCTGACTGCTATCTCCATATAGGCATAACTACCATGAGCCCATAACAATAAGGTTCTTCCTATACCAGAAAGCTGTATTTTTCTTTTACCTGAAGCAGTGTGGTTAGTGACGGTTCTGCAGAGACAGTTTAAGTATAAAAGAGTTAGCTTACTTCTATAAGGAAAGCAAGGCAGGCTGAAGCTGTAAAAAGCACTTTGTTATCAACCCAGCTGTACCCACACAGGAGCTCATGCCGGTGTAAACGCAGTAGTGAGAAGATTGCTACCTGACTGACCACAGAATATGAGTGGGAAAGTGGTGTGCAGAGCAGGCTTTGGGACTGATGTAAACCTGGAAACATACAGACAGGGCACCTCAGCTCACCAGAGCACACCTATGAACTGTCTTTTCGCCTCCAAAGTCCCAAGTACTTGCATTATGGATGGCATGCCGACCCTCAGCATGTCAACTGCACCTCTCAGCTTGGTGTCAACTGCAAACTTGCTGAGGCTGCATTCAATCCCACTGTCTATGTCATTGATGAAGATATTAGAGAGTACTGGTCCCCATACAGACCCCTGAGGGACACACCTTGTCACCTATCTCCATCTGGACAGTGAGCCATTGACCACTACCCTCTGGATGAGACCATCCACCCGACTCCTCATCCACTGAACACTCCACCTATCAAATCCATGTATTTCCAATTTGAGATTTTTTTATTTTCTCCGTGGGCTTGTGAATTTTCACAGGAGTTGTTCAACGCTGTTTTAAAGCTAGTTTTCTGATTTCAGCTTTTTGGCATATTTTGGGGAAAATTGAGTGCTGGCCTAAACTATCCCCAGTGGAGCCAATAAAATACTTCCATAAAGCTCAATGAAGTTAGGCCAGTACTGAAAGTTGACTTTTCAGAATCACTGAACACCCAACTGACAGTGAAATTGCTATTAGTGGGGCTGAATCACTCTCATGCTCTCTTTCTGTCTTCCTCTATTAATTCAAGAATAAACCTGTATTCTGTTTTTAATTATTATTAATTTTAGGCATTTCAGTTATAACCCATAATTTGGGAGCAGTCTGAAAACCTCTATTTTATCTGCTAAGGAAAATTAAAAGCTTATAGTCTTTAAGAATGAGGAAGAAACATTTCATTTGTTTGTCAAGTCCTGCCTTGCATGACTAATTGCACTCAGCAGTAATCCTTTATTTCTTTCGGAATTCTGTGATCAGTGGTGACTAGAATGATTGTGTGTATAGAGATAGATACATTTTATAAACATTATCTATGCATACATGTATAAAACAAAGTTTTCTTTCTACCCAGCAATAGAAACAAAGCATAATACATTTTAAAATGAGTAAAAACAGCCCGTGTATATTTGGTTTAAATACTTACCATTCCCCATTGAAATCTGGGAATCCAGAATACCTTCAGATATTCAGAAAGGATTAAAAGGGGTTGCCAGCGAGTAGATTGAAGACCTAACCAGGAACAGCCTAACAGCCTAACAACTTTGGATGGATGATCCTTTTTCATGTAGGCAGAGTTATTGCTTTTTGCAGCTTCTGGGTGTTTTGGTCTAGTTGGGATGGAAAGAATTTGTTAAGCGAAAAGACATTCTCCTCAGGGTCAATTTTTCTACCTGCAAATGCTAATGGGAAAATGCCATGTCTTATCCAAAGTAGCTGAAACGTATATGTGCTCATCTTGTAAAAATCCCGACAAATAAATATACACAGGCAAATATAATTATCCTCCATATTGCATAGAAAAATGGTTTTCAGTTCTTAAGATTCAGAAAGTTCAGAATAATTTGCGACCTATTTACATATCCTTTTTACAAGACTGCCTATTTTAAAATATTCTGCTTAACTATTAAATTATGTTAACTATTTAATTATGCTCTTTAAAAGAAACCCTCTGATAAACCTCTATGGTATTATCGCAGAAATGTGTATATAGTTTTGGAAACAACTAGCAGTATAATGTAGAAAATTAGAAGGTCCCAATATCTCATAAAAGGAACAAAATAATAAGTGGAAGATTCAGAGTGCTTTTATTTCAGGTTGTTAGTAAATGCATTTTAAATACATGCTTTGTTTCCTCCACTTTATTGAAATAAAATAGGATGTTCAGTTAGTTGCAGTCAAAATTCAGCTTATTCTGAATAGCTGAACAATTCAGAATAAGCTGCTTGAACGAGACAAGCTTACTGTATGAAAAAACAATTCATTTGATGTATTGCCAAGGTAAAGAATTAAAACCCCTCCTTACCTTTCCTTGAAACTACCTCTTATTTTCATTGCCCTTTTCCATTCTTGGATGCACTGAGAGTTCTTAACCTAATCTTCAAAGCTCCTTTGATTTAGCACTTCGGAGATTTTCAAATCCAGAATTAGCATGAGTTTACGTCTCAGGTGAGTTATCACAGCTCCTCCACAATCATTCCACTGACAACATCGTGATAAATGCCTTCAAGTCTTTGAAACTGCAATTAGAATAGTGATGGACAGATGAAATTTTGTTACTCAGAGATTTGTCTTTGTTTCATTTAAAGCAACAAATACAATTGACACATTTGCTGTTGGACTTTTCCCCCATGACTCTTGTCATAAATGGATTTTTTGGGGGTTTTGAAATCTTTGTTAGAATAGAAACTCCTCAGCGATTACTGGACTTAATATTTTTAAATTATCATCTTTGTAGAATATAGAATTTCATTTGAAAGTCTTAAAAATTAATCATGTTCCCTGTAAATAAACTTTCAAACCTTGAAATTGAAAGCTTTAATACAAATTTATAATGAGTGGGAAGAAAAATTTAGTTGCTCTGTGTGTGACCACAAACTCTCGTAGCATTTAGAAAATGTTTTGAGGTAGATGCTTTCCTAAGAAATAGCCAGAATGTTTTCACAAGCTGTAGAGACCAGAGACCAGAGACATGCCTCAGGAAATGCCTCAGCTTCCTGTTATCTGGAAGTACACTGGCTGAGTTCAGCCTGATTCTGGATACTCTGGCTCTGAGTTTAACCCTGTCAAGTGTAATGTGATGGGAAAATGAACACAACAGATAAAGCAATTACTTACCCATACTTATGTCAACTTTGTAAGTTGATAACAAATATCTAATCATAGATCTATGATTAGATATTTGATAACTATGAATTATATAGATAATAAAGATAGATAATATAGATAAGAAATATCTATATCATAATAAAAACCTGAACATTGCTGCAAAACAGAAAAATTATAAAATTGCACTGTCCAACCTCTCTGATCCTTACCCAATCTCACTTTTTCTATGTCATGTATTTTGTCAGTGCCAGTCTCTCCTGCCAGTGTCACTCCAGAGAATTCATTGTGAATCAAGATGGATGAACCCAGTCACCAGCCCCTGTCCAAATGTTTTCCCTAGTACTGCATTACAGTTGGATTGTTCATTAACAAAAGCTCAGTTCTTAACATCTGCCAAAGCTATGTTCTCACTTGCACTTCTCTCCCATGTATTTCAAGTAGTAGAGGTTCAGTTCTGTTTTAAGGACACATACTCTCTCCAGAACTTTGATGTTAGTATCAATTAAGCTATTGGTATTAATCACTGAGGGTTATACCTCTCTTGGGAAGAATGACCACATTTATTCATATGCCAACTGGAGACCAATTATTTTTACCCAAATCTTAAAAAAATTAATATAGTTTTTTTTATCTCAACAAATGTTCACAAAAATGTGAGCAAATATTCTCTTCATTTTGTCAGAAAATAAGTCAGACACTTTTTAGCTAAAAGAAATAAAAAGACCTGTAGCTTTTCACCAGCTTTCCTGTAGAAAATGTAGATAAAACTAGCAAATAGCTGATTTCCCTCAAAAATTTTCTGCTGCGAATATGCCCATTTCACAAGCCATTTTTGCTAAATAGAGCCTGTTGACAGCCTTGGTAATTTCTTGATCTTATTCAGTGTGAACTTTCATGCATCATTAATGAGATGAAGGCACTACATGACAAGTGCTGAAACACATTTTCCAGTAGTCCAGAAGTCTACTAAAATGGAAACTTAATCATAAACATCATGCATATGAATTGAAGCAAATGCTTTCCAGTTGAAGATATGAGACATAGACACTTTTCAAGAATGAGGGACTCTAAATTTACTTGAAATACGACAGTTGTAAAATAGTTAAAAGCTTGAAATAAAACTGCAAAAATGTTTAAGCAAGTTTCTTATCAATTTTTTTATTTAAAATCTGAACAGGGTTGTATCCTATGCTTGTTATCCATCATTTTGGAACAGTCACCTGGAGCCTTCGGGTGAAAATCACTGTTATGTGTCAAGTGAATATGGAAAAAACTATACAAACGGGCCGTGTCCCAATGCTTTGGAAGAATCCAACAGGTTATACCGGTGTGCGCCTCACTACAGGGTCTCCTCAAAAGTAAGTTCGTTCTGTTCACCCATTGCCTCACCCATTTTTCTCCTTTGGCGCTTGAAAATTATCTGACATATGGAAATATATTCATTTTACTTGAAGATTAGAGCTGTGAATTTCCCTTATATTTTCAGAAGAACTTAAATTCTCTATAGTTTCTCAGTTTTTCACTATCTCTTTAAAGGGGCTGCTTTGTGGTCCTATATAAATTAGAGATAGAAAAGAAAGTATGCAGTCATAACTGTGCAGTAGTACTTCTTAAACATGTTTCTGAAGGTTTTTTTCATTTGGTAAACCAAATATTCTCTAGCAGAAATACAAGTACAATGGTACATATATACCATATATTACGATAAATTAGTATGACTTTTAATTTTATTTAATAGAATGTATTATCTGTCTTCCTTTGCCCTTGCTGCTGCTGCTCTCACCTGCCCTCAGGAAACCAATATAATGAAAGAAATCATGGACAAAGGACCAGTGCAAGGTATGGTAAGTTTGGAAGATGATAATATTAATTATTATTGAAATAATTAACGTGTGCAATGTCCTTGTATCAAAATATTAAAAAAACACAAATTGCATTCCACAGTGAATAAAACAGACATATGCACTGTAGTTCATCTAGGGATGTTTGGTGGGCAGGTAATGCCCCTAAAGGCAGCTATACTGCATCAGAGTCCATAACGAGTAAAATGACCTTGAGCTGGACTTGCTGAAAATTTGCACAAAATCCGTGTGCTGGAAATGTGTCTTTTTCCCATGACAGTTCTTTGCTTATTGATGAAATAGCTATTTGGGTCTGTGCAGGAGGAGTTAAGTGTTAGGAAAGCTCTGCTCTCTAGGGCTGGGATTGATTTCCCCTCTGGCCAAGGCCAACCCACCAAGCCTGCGCTCCTCTGAAGGCAGAATGCTGCAGTACATGGGCGCTCCAGCAAACCATTCAGTGCTGGAATACTCCAATAGTTTCCCCTTTCACAGCCCAAAGGTGTTTGTTGGTTGTGGAAGGC